>NW_027104700.1:1187737-1192792 GCF_000696795.3 Halyomorpha halys | reverse complement strand
TGATACAAGTTATGTAAAAGGTTCCTATTTGTTGAATGAATTTTTGATGGTATATTTACGGTACTATATATATATTACAGACTGTACTATATATTATAGACACCCAAATAAGGATTCCAATTTCTTCTTAAGCCTGTTAATTTCAGCCTAACAGAAATGTTGACACATCTAATAAAATATGACAGAGTCCTGATAATTTGAATATAATATCAATATCAAAATCCTAACAAACAGATTGGTAACATTTGGAATAAATAACTGTTGCTGGTGCTAAAAATTGAAACATTTTACGGATATATACTACGTTTTAATTACAAACTTTTCGGAGAGTCAAACGAAAGATGAGGGATTTTCGTTTTGATTATTTAAAATAATGGATTCATCTTTCGAAGCTGATGATGAAGACTCAGTGGTGCCAATAGTCCAGTTAGGTGCAGCGGACAATGTACGTGCGGGCACGGGCGGATGTTGTCGATAGCTTCCTGCTTCAGTTCCGGTCAGTGCCACCTGTAGTTCCGCCCAACATGTGGCCTACCGTTCATTCATGTATCAATTCTATTTCGAAACTTCCCATAAAACTAGAAACAAAGGTTAAGAGCCACCTAGATTCCTCGTTTAGCGAAGGTTATAATGCAGACGGTTATAAATAAATCTTTTCGAATAATACTCTTATCGTTATAAATAATTTCTTTCAACTTAACATAAGACCAGCTACTTAGCTGGGATACGAGGGGTGAGGAAGAGGAGAAAGTAGACAATGTCTGCCCTAATTATTTTTAGCGTTGTTATCTTGTAGGTTCAACTAGGACTACTAATCTCTCAACGGAAATCAAGATTGTAGGATAAAAGACCATCGAATGTTACTAATAGTCTCAGTTGTTTAAATAGTTTGAATGAGGTTGATGAAGGTTTGAAGTGTTAAAGATAGAAATGAATGAGTAGTCTGTAGCATTGCAGGATAACAAAATTAACCCAAAGCGTGAAAAGTAATACTGTTAACTTTTATATATCATACATTCAAGATACATGCATCTATTACTGTTCATATTTGTTTATATAATTAGATAAATTAATTCAGAAAATAATAAAATTAAAATATAATAAATAAATTGAAAACCTCAGTCCCACCTATTGCGCTGAGAATAAAATGCTCCTTATTCGTTGCAAATAAGCTAGATTTTTTGAAGGAAAACAGATTACGAATAAGTAGATAATTGGAAACATTAATCATATATGCAACTTAGGGGCTAACCTTTTTTTTTTTTTTTTTTTTTTTCAAAAATCAAATAATGGGTTATCCTGTAAAAATCAATATATTTGGTAAATAATTTTTTATAAGGATAAATCATGGATATAAGTTGATTTCGTATTGAAAATTGTAAGTTGGGGAACATTTAAAGTTTTTTAATAAAATAAATCATTATGAAGTGTATTTCAATTTCAATTTTTCAAAACAAGATTTTTTTTTAAATAAAAAAAGCGGATAAATCCTCGAATGTAAACTTTCGATATAACACTCTTGAAAAAAATTAGTATTAGACTAGAGTTGGCTCAAGCCGGACTGAAGCAATTGTACATTTATTGTCATGATATTGTATAAAAACTAATATAATAATGCAGTCAGAATAAAATTAAACTTCTGAAAAAAGAACTTTAAAAAAGTAATCATAATAAAAATAAAATATATAAAACGAAATATAAAACGAACAAAAAATTCAAAATATAAAAAAAAGATATATAAGCAACACAAAAGTATGCAAGTAGAAACAGGAATATATATATATATATATATATATATATACACACACAAATGTCTGTTTCATGTTGTTTTAAATATGTATTGTGTCCTCTGATATAGATGTAAAAACAATATTTTATAAATTCCTTTATCCTGGTTTATTATTCATCCAATCCAAATTACACGGTGTTATCAACATCTGAAAGAATATATTGAAAAGGGAACAATATGGGAAGATAAGCTGGATATAGGACCGTGGGAAGATGTTGCCTGTAGAAGAGATATACAGGAGTCATCAGATCAAATGATATTACTCCGACAAATCCACCACCATCAGTTCCGATCTACTTTCCCGCTTGATTAACTTTCCTTTATATCCTTTTTTTCTCTGCCACAGTAATATATGTTGTCTACCTGACCAATCTGTAAGGCGAAAAGGCCAATATATGATTGTAAACGAAAATCTGGGTCTTGTACTTAAAGGTTATTTTTGGGGGGGGGGGTTTTCTTGATAGAATGAAATTCTGTAGTTAATGAAATACAAAGAAATGTACATTTTATTGTTTCAATTTATAAAAAGTGAAAATTTTTTTGTTGCAAATTAAAACCTACATCAGAAACTAATTCAGTTTATTTCAAAATTTAAATTTTTCCTAAGGTTTAAAAGGTACTAAACTAAAAATTAAAAGTGGTTAAAAATTGGATATTTCCTCATGAAAATTACTTTTAATTTATGTACAGAATGGCAATGACTCGTTTTCTAGTTATTCATTCTGTTAAGAAATCGTAATCATCAATAATTCATCGTCTAAATTATCCAACCTTAGGTGCTTATAAAAAAGGCTGAGACCGGCGAGTTGAGTAATTTCGTTGGAAAACCATTTCAAAACTTCATACCATTGCAAAATTAATTTAGACTCGGTAAATAATCGGTTAATAGTGAAAAATTGAGTCTGTCTGCTAGGTAACCCGTTGAGGTGTTGGTGTATTATCCTCTAGCCTGAACAATCAGTTGCCGTTTCGTGGTTGGTCTTGAGCGATCTAATGTACTCTTGTTAAATTTACAGATACTCAATCTATTTTGAAAAGAAGATAAATTAAAAAAAATGTATGTATTCTAATTCTGAGTTTACCTTCATTTACTTTATTATCATATATATCTATATTATAATTTTTAGTTTAGACTAATTTCGACTTGACTATTTCTTTTTTTATTTATCGATTTTATATTTTCACTCCTCTGAATTTTTTTGTTCATGTTTTTGTCCCATGACATTTCATACGCCATTATTATACTTCAAAAATATTTTCCCTTCTTTTGAGAAAACGCAACGCTGGGGCAAGAGCAGATTAATTCTGGGAAGCACTACCTCCAGGAAATGAGTGAGACCTGACTTCCAGAAGGTATCGGCCCTGCAAAGAATGGCAACATACCTGAAAGTAATATGAGGTTACAGGGATCATGAAATTACTATCGAAGATTTGTTATGGACATGGATTATCTTGTATACCTCAATAATTTGTTAAATATAGGGAGCATGATAGTAGTGACGCCAGACGTAGCACTTAACGTCCGGCAATGCACTGAGAAGCTACAACGGGGACCGTTGCATTCCCGACTTCGGGAAACAGTTTACGTCCACAACAGTCGCAAATGAGTATATCATCGGGGCGGTGTTGGCACAGGAGACTGAAGGAAGAGAGCGTCCTGCAGCGTTCAATAGTCAACGGCTCATAGAACCAGAAGCCCGATATGGCGCCTTATAACGGGAACTTCAAAGAATCGTGTGGGCAATGCAATATTTTGAGCACTATGTTACTGTAAGGTGTTTTAGGATCCAAAGTGCTCATAGACCGTTGCAGTAGATAGGTAGGTTAAAGGAGTCATCCTGGCGTATCACCCTTAGCCAGCATATAAATACATGGACATCGCATATAAAGACTCAGTAAAGAAAACGTGGTTGCAGACTGGCTCTAAAGAGCATTGATCAATGTGATCCATGGTGATCAGGAAACACACCCTGGGGAATTGAACAGTTCTTGATGGAGTAAATCACAAAGTTATTTTATATACATAGATTTTATGAGTTTGTTTTATTGATATAGTAGATGATATAAAAGTTTACCATTACTATTATATCACAAAACTAGCTATTATAAGTAGGGTAGTTTCTGAGAAATATAAAAGAGTTTTAAGGTTTTTTTTTTTCTAAGCAATGCGAGTTTAGTTTACAACTCAAATTGAATTTTACTAATATATATATATTGTGTCGCCCAGTAAACATTTTATTATATATAACGATTTAATAGGTGTATGCAAAAAATATTAAATTTTATATAAAAGGATATAATAAAAAAATGGACATTCATTAAGAAACTACTTAATTAGCTGTTCTCAACTCAAGTTTCAACCGCACAGCCCGCTGATGAAGCTCTTTAGCTCAAGTGGTCCAAACACAAAGTTACTGCCAGGCCCATCCAAATAAACAGTTTCCAAGGAGCATAAAGAAGATGCTAAGTGCCTTGAAGAATTAAGCACAAAGGGTAGACTTGAACCCTCACCCAGCCCACTAACAGACCTAATTTGACTTCCTCAGTTCCTTCTTCATCCTTAGGACCCATTGTTTTCCCAGTTCGGCATAACGGCTGCAAATGGATTGGGATAGTTTATCAGAGCAATAACGTCGATTCCAGGCCCCTCTCCCGACAATGCTTTTCAATTAGATTAAAAGGCCAGTTTGGCACTCTCATCTGCCACCTAATTTATTTCCCTCGGATTCGAAAAGTGTTTATTGGGCTTTTTCGAGCATGTGAATATAATACTAGCAAGAATCAATCAATTATAGGAAACGGGATGATTGGTTTCCGATTTGGAAGGGTGAAATAATGGGATAGCTGCCACATCAATTTCGGATGTTTCTTATTTGACAGACCTTTAGGATCAAGGAGAAAATGAAAGGTAGTGAAAGACGGTAATTCCTTAAATTGGAAAAAAAAAAAAAACAACAACAAAAACATTAAACTTCACTGAAAACTTACCCAAGGCGATAACTGTGATATTACATTAATAAAACGTAAATATGAAGTCATGTTTTAAATTTAAAATGATCTCTTGATTGATTGTTATCAGGACAGATAAAATTTCAAAAAATTTGTTTATAATTGTGTATTAATTAGAGGATCGTTTTTCACTTTCATTAAAATCCAACCAAAATACTACTATATTTATTTTCAATTTTATTGTTTATATAAAAATATTTTTTACTCTTATTAATTTGTATTCATAAAAATGTTTGACCTTTGGGCTCCGTATTTTT
>NW_027104700.1:1184381-1187112 GCF_000696795.3 Halyomorpha halys | reverse complement strand
TATATAATTCTAAATTTGTTTGTATACTATTCCTTTTCAATTGTATGTTACTCTAAATGTTGTTGTTATCTCTTCTGTTCTATAGCCCTGATGAAGACCTGAAGCTCAGGTCGAAACGTCGGCATAAAATAAATAAATATTGTTTTATTTATTTATGTTGTTCTTTGCTGACCGCACCCCCCGATAAACTTCTTCAAAATACTATCATTAAAAATATTTTTTTTTATTAAATAATATTAATTTCCTTAATTGTAGACAGTAGAATAAAATATATCAATACTTTTACGTTGCCAACTACTTCTACATTATAGCACAACTTGGAAAAACTAGTTCTACGAATGAAAAAGAAAATAGAATTATATTAGAATAGAAACTAAATTAAGTTCTGAGACAATACTAAGTCGATAAATAAATAATGATCTTCAACTAACTTCATCATACTTACCTTGTATAGTTTATAAGAACATTAACATTTTAAAGAAAAACATGTAATGGTCAAAAGGTTATTAGTTTTAGAAACTAAACTAGCTACTGTTTGCAATATTAACACTTTTGTTAAGCACCATCTGACTTATCCTACACAATTTCCGCACCATAGACAATAACATTAGTAAAACATTACTTCAGAAACTAAGTGCAAAATTGAAGTTTTGAAAACTAGTTAATTTTAGAGCGTTACTTCAAAGAATTTTTTCTTAATAATGGGTGTCTGAATTATACATAGTATAAGGAATGTATTAACTGAATGTAATACATCAAACGATTCACAATATTTTTCAAATGAAAAGAAAATTTTTCATTTTTAGATTATAATTTAAACTAAAATATTTATGTAGTTTAGGGTACTAATATTCAATCTTATACTCTTTAGAAAATATTTTTATAATTGATGGACCAGTAATCTGATTTTTTTAAGGTATTTATCGCTGACAAATTGAAAAACTTTTTATTGTTTTGCTTTTATAACTACACTTCACTTTATCAATTTTTGAATAGAATCAGTAATCGTATAATTTTTTTTTGCATCATGCTCATACGTCACAAACGTTTGAGGCCCACTCTGGAAGAAAAATTGGATGGGCAATCGCTTAAAAAGTGAATATATTTATTTATTTTAACTAAAATATAAAACTGATTTACTTGATAAATCGGTAAAGTGTTTATGAAAATTTAATTTCGGTATTAAAAAAAAATACGATATAATTAAAATAATAATGGAATTTTATATAGAATAGAAATGTAATGCACGGATCAATGAGTCTATACTTTGCTGAATAATTTTATGCTCATACAACTAATATTACGTTAGATTAATTATGTTAGATTCACTCTCAAAGTATGTCATAGTTTATAATTAAATCAATAATTAATGTATACCAGATCTAAAACTACACTGTATAGAAAAACAAAATTGGTGCCAAACGAATGACTGTGTAAGGAAATTGTGTTCATCTGGTTCTTTCACACTACGGTATCACCGGAAATGAACTTGCAGATGAGGCGACTCATGTATGGCAAGAGAATTTAGAATTTTCATTTATTTACTTATTAAAATGACTCTCACATCCAAGTTGTGAAACAATCTCAAACAACGCCATAGAAGCTGTCGACCGTATTCCCAATCTTAAGAAAAAAGTATATCTGTTGCCAACGTAGGAAGAAAATTTATATGATTAGGAAAGAGGTTAATAAATAAAGTTTTCGAAACCAATAAAATTTTAAAATATGCTATATTTTTTGAGTTCAAGATAAAAAGTTGCAAATGACAAAATAAAAAGAACAAATAAATTTCTTACTTAATTTATTTGATTTTCTAGATATTTAATTTATTTTTTTTTATATTTTATGTTGTTCGTTCTCTTGAAAACGTTTTGATTTTATTAAAAATAATTTTTCAAATTTTTAGAAAACGTGTTATAAATATACTTTCTATTAAAAAAAAAAAAGAAGCTATTTATAATAAACTATATAAAGAAATGTGCAAGCTCTTGTGTACATGTGTAGATATTGATTTCTCATTTGACATTATTGGCTTAAAAAAGTATAAACACAGGGAAACATAAATTCTTTTAAGACAGACCTTATACCTAATAAAAGCAGATGTTTGTCATCAAATGGTCGACATTACAGCCGAAACAACGTCGTAATGCCGCCAGGTAAAGAGCTTCATCAAGCTCTGCTTTACGATTGCTTAAAACAAAGCCAACACCCTGATTGAATGGAACCCGACATAATTACAATAAGATAGATAAATAATTACAATGCTTATATTATTAGTTCTGTTAATTTTAATTAAAATTTATAATTCTACCATTCGAAACACATCGCAGGTGATACAATAACTATCTACTTAGCACACAAACTTGTTCACGCCTTATTATTCTGAAAAAGTGGGTCAGGATCGGACCAGTTGATCATTAATCTTGCCCGTGTTAATAAATTAGTTTAAGTAACCTTTACTATGCCATCTTAGGATTAGAAGTACAATCAAAGCAATAGACAGATACTTTAAAAGTAATTAATTGATAATTGAAAAGTATCTATGAGAATATTATTGACATATAAATAAATTCCACTAACCTACAACCTAATAACATTATTATCATTAATTTCTAAAATAAAAAAAAAAACTAAATACTTGACAATTTAAAGTATATTTCGATTATTAATAAATCCGATGTTCTATAAATGTAAGATTTCCGAAAACATTCAGGATTAGCCATGCATACAG
>NW_027104700.1:1148618-1184211 GCF_000696795.3 Halyomorpha halys | reverse complement strand
ATAATTCTGATATTCTCTACATTTTATCAAAAGCTACAGCAAATAATATAGTTATTAAATACATGCCATCCTCGCCAACAGCGTCACATTTAGCTGGACCATCCTTACCTGAAAAAAAAAATTAATCAAATAAATATAGTTGCAATTTATTTTATTTTTTTAATACTCTTATAAGTAAAAATAGTGATGAGTACGAATAGATCCTATCGAACTAAAAACAATATTAGAATATAATTAGTTGATGGTATGTAATTAATCAAAGGAAGAAAAATCGGGTTGTGGTCAAAAAGGATACACAAAATAGCAGAAAAATTTAGTAGAAAAATTATTTATACATATTAAGGCTAGATACATACATTGTAAAGATTGATCTAAAAAAATATAAATAAAAAAAGAAACGCAATAAATTAAAAATATGCATTCAATTACTTGCTATTATTAATTATTCAATTAATTTATATTATTATTCTTTTAATTTACTTCGTTCATTTTATATAAATATTTTTTATATAACTTTCTATGTATATTCTTAAAGTATTATCTATACTTAACAATTTATTTATCTTTTTTGTATTTAGCACTGAAAATATGTCAAAATGTTGATGACTGATAAATAATTCTTTCTGGTATTTCGTGTACTTTCCTTGACCACTACACAGACTTTCTAATAAAAAAATGTAGCTGATATGGCTAATATTTCCATATGACTGTTACTGCTATGGCAATAACTATATTTATACTGGAGCTTCTGAAAGCAGATGTAGTGCAAGTCCATTATAAACAAAATTTATTTTCATAAAAAAAGAATCATTTCATTAATTACTAATGGTATTAAATTGAAATGCTTTAAATAGATATGCTTTTCAATGGAGTATTTTAAACATAAAAATCTGTTATTTTTTGCTAAAAACGTTATATAACTTAGATATATGTTTTGAACATCTAAATAACCTAAGTTTGAATTAAACTGCTTTTACATTCAACGGCTCATATTTCTTGGAGAGATTTGAAACCAACCTAGCACACTGTAAACCATTTAAAGTAGAGATACTTTCATATGATGGGTCGGGGCAACACAAATATTAGAAGAGAAGGGGTAGTATTTCGGTCTGAAGATTCTGTTGTTATGTGATTTGCGATACAAATGATTGTTGAAAATTAAGCTCCCTATCAAGTTTTAGTTATTTAAATTAAAATATTGAATTAAGATACTTTGGAAATTGATTTTCAGTATATTAAACTTTTTTTGAAGTAAGTTGGGCCAATTACTATCCATTGCGCAATATAGGTACCTATGATTCAACTCGGTTAGATCCATTTTTTTTTCGTTAATATGGAACCCCTCTTCCAAATTTTATTATTTTTCATTAATTCAAGAATTCTTTTTATTAGATATGCAGAATTATTTTTAATTGTATAACATGTAAGATTGCAAAATACTCTACAGTGTAATTAAAATTGTACATAGCATAGTTTTTTTTTTCTATCCGATTAAAAAATAAACAATATGAAATATAAGATAATAATTTAGTATTATAACATTTTCGATGTATTTTAACATTAATTTTTTTTTATATATATACAAAGAAATTTTTTTATTTATTTTTTCACAAAGGTAGGAAGTCTTAGAAGGTCCATATAACCCTCAATAGAAGTTTAAAAAACAATTTTGACACATTTACCTTATAAAGTACGTAATGACCAATAAATGAATTTAAATCCCTATACAATGTTATTTAAGGAATCCATCCAGACCATAAATGTTAATTTAAACCCAATATGGACACTAGATTCAATTAAAACCATGTGAAGTCCTATATCACCACCTTCTACTCAACGAAATTAAATATTATCTAATTTGCTGTATCACAAAAGGCGTGAAGAACCAATTGGAACCCCCTTTAGGATACCTACACGCCGAAATATCACAGAGCACGTGACAAAAAGTGAAAGTAACTAAGTATGTGTGTCAGCGCTGGTGGTGCTTGAGTCCATTGTCCAGGTCATAATGATGGAAAACTAAAAAAAAAACATATACTGTGACGAGCCTACGCTGTGTTAGGAATCGTTACCGATCATGTAAGAGGTATTGTTTTTTAGCACCAAAAAAAAAAAAAAAATAGAAAAACCATTAATATGGCACATAAAAATATTTGTATACATAACGGATCTGTCGAAGAGAGCTCAGTACCTTCTTTTAAAAAAAACAAAACATTAATTTCATGGTTAATTATTTTGATTAGATTAATGCATAAAAGAATTTATTTCATTTTTAAGAAGTACTACTGTAGACTGCCCTAAAAATCAATCAGATAATTACTGTTTAAATATTTTTAGTAAGACAAATTATAGGTGTATTCATGACATATAGTTTAACATGTTAAACCGTGTTAAATGGAAAAATTCATGTTAAATGGAAGAATATATCCTTCTTTTAACATGTTAAACCGATATAACATTAAACATGCTTGAGAGTCTGTTACTAGGTCTGTTAAATTGAATGACGTCACTCAATAGACCAGCTGAGCTCGTCACCGTTTAGTTTTAGAGTTGGGAAAAACTAGTTGAAACTAATCGCTAAAATTATAATGGATACGATTTTATTTATCAATGGTTCGTTCATGAATAAGGGTCGTATGCATGGCAGTTTTAGCTATTAGTTCCAAATATAGCTATTTTTGGCCCAACTCTGTTTTGTTTGTTGTCGTGCTAGATTACTTGCTCGTAGTTTGTTTTAGTATAATTTTTGATGTTTTTATTACTAATAAAGCAATGGAGGACAATAATAATAATGTAATGACAGTTGTCAATTAGTTCATCTTGACTCTCTTCCTCACAATTTCAAAGATCAACAAGGCACCCAGTAGCCAAACTTTTACACAAATTTTACTTTTAACTCAATTTAGCCAAGTTGTAATAAATTACTTTAATCAAAACTTAGAATTAAACAATAACATGAAGTTTTAGAAGAAAATGTTATACAACAAGTTTCTCAGGAAATCCGCCAGGAACTGTTATGCGTTTTACATTACTTTAAATAGGGCTGCTCACAATCCTATACTTAAAACATTTTATATTTAACAAATCATGAATAGCCCTAGTGTATCCTATATCTGCCCCTTATATACTTTTCTTCTTAACGAACCTTATGAGATTTTGATGTTTCAAGATTGTTTTCTAAGGTAAAGTTTACCATAAAACTGGGGGAGAATTCCAGTAAAAATTCCATCATTATTAAATTATTTATAACGGTTATAAGGTCATGTGCACTTATGCATGGGTTGAATTGAGTTAGAGGGATGACATTTTTTTATTTATTTTAGCCAATTTTAAATATTTTCACACCTCTACAGTCACTCCGAAGTGATTAAGAGGATTGAAAATTTGTTTATGCACTGCGTCTTCGATAGAGAATAGGCCTTCGAAGTATCGAGGTTTTTCTCCGGGTCATATCTCAGTTATTATTGATCTTACTGAAAGTCAAATTAGTTAATAGGATTTTTCGTGGACAATAAGCAAATAATATCTGAATACATTAGAAATAACGAATTCCTAAAAAATTATTTCCGAAACAAATTATTAAATGTTACAAAAACAAAATATGAAAGAAAAAAAAATTCAATCCTATTGATTTTAATGATTCTATTCGATTTTCAAATGTAAGCATAAATGAAACATCTAAATTACGTTTCAAGAGTTTTTTGTTTTCAAACAGAAATGAGTCAAAATTACAACCCTAGTGACGAAGCTGGCGAATTCATGCTATACTTTTCATTTCGTTATTTTTTTATTACATCTGTATGTTTAATGCATTAATAACATCACAGCGAAATTTCATGAAATTAAGTTCTATCTCAGTTGTTTTTACTAATTATGAAATAAAATATTTAATATGTTTTTTTTTCTGTTTGTTTTTTTAACTAAATATAATTTCTATGTTCCAGTTTCATAAAAATGTATCCATAAAATTTAATTTAATTTTAAATCTAGTTCTATTCATATTTTTTTTTGTTTATATCTTAATTGTATATTTTAGGTTTTTTTTAGATAAATACCCCTCCCCATCACCCAAAAATTATTGTTTCTATACCTGAAACCTGTATAGAATTATTGACATTGTTTCAAGACCTGTATGCCCTTAAACTATGATAGAATTATATTTTCTGATCTCAGTAAACATCTAAAAATGAAGGACTCACGAACGTGCTGTTATTTATGAGATCGTTATTACTAATGTATTCCTAGTCACGTCATGAAAACCTAAAAAAGTTAAATTTGGTTTAGTATTGATTGAAAACTCGTTTATAAATATGAAAACATATTACTAAAAGATAAAAGTATCATATTATATTGCATCATTGAAGATCCTCAAATAAATTAATTGATAAATAAATAATGAACTATTATTAATGAACAGTTTCAATCTATGGACAAAGACTAGTTTTTAACACAATTTCTCTCTGGACGTTTTCAACAATACCACAAATATTTAAAAATTGTTTGGAAAGATTGGGAAGTTTGTAGAATTTGTTAATCTTTGTTTTTTTATGTGAAAGCACCGTTTAGCTCATTCTCACGAGATTTTATCAAACTTAAAGACACTTGGATCAAATTATGTCCAAGACGTTCGGAATCATCACAGTGAGGAAACATATTCGTCCACAACTGCCTTAAGATCAAGGCCTGATTAATAAATATTAAAGATCTTTCATTGGAAGAACACAAATAAAATATTACCACGGCTTGCTGTCTATAATATATTTGTATAACCTTTTTCCTAAAAAAAAAAAAAAATGAAAATATTTAGTTACCATTTAAATTGAATATTAGTGCGGTTAAGAACATATAACTTCTAAACACATTTGTGTCGTTGGTTTAAATTTTGGTTAAAAAATAATATTTATTTGTTTTTTAATTGTAATTTATCAAATAAATAATTCAAATTGATTTAAATAAAACTCTTTCTCTATAAAGATTTAACTTACAATAATGTAAAAAATGAAGTTCGTATCGTCAAGGGTTTGTCATATTTCGTCATGAGATTTATAACTGTTGAATGATAAAAATAAAATATGTGATTATTTAAATCATTTACCAACTGTTTATTTAAGATGTGTATATATAATTTTATTTTTATGCATTTTAGTTTCTACTCCTTTATATTATTATTTATTATTTTTTCATTTTTATTTAATGTGTATATATGGTATGGTATTGAGTATTTACAACCCTTGAGTGTGGCAGTTGTATTATATAAATATAAGATTGAAATTTAAAAAAAAAATTACGTGCCACTTTTATACTTTTGCATTCCATTTACCTATTTTATATCTTTTAATCTTATTCCTACTAAAGACCTGCAATGTGGATCGAAATTTTTGCTATCGACAAAGTGTTAAAACTTATTCATAATTGTTTTTCTTGATTATAAGTACTTCAAATATAGTATTAACCGCAATGTAAGGTCTACAATTGTACAAAACCTCATACTTCATCATGAGAATTTATTTCGGTGCTTTAAATTTAATATATTATTTTATTCACCATTAATTCAGGAGAATAATAAGAAAAGTAACTTGAGCAACGTGAGATAGATTATTGGTAAATTAATTTTATATTATTTATCTTCTAGACTAATCTGCTTAAAAAATTACAGTAACTAAACCTTTTTCTAATTATATTAATTCACCATGAATTGAGGTTTGCTTTATTTACGGTAGCAGGGGCTTATAAAAAAGAATACATCGACACTTATTGAAAACGTGTAGTTGCCACAATATCTTTATCTATGAAACGGACAAAATGGTGGGGAGTGCGGTCAACAATAAATAAATTAATTTTATTTTCTGCACTCCCAAACGACAATATTTAGCACGTAAGAAGAATTGTTCATACTGACTGCTTATAGAGGTGACAATTCAGAAATTTTCCTTAGGGCAGAAATTGTTATTTAGCAATAACAATGAATTTATTGGTGACGAGGAAAGCCGTCAACGAGGAGCTATAAAATGTTGAAATACAGTTTAATAAATCTCTAACTGCTTTTCACACTAAACCATTTAGGAATATATTAAGCATCGCAGAAACGAAGATTTTTTTTTTTTTTTGTAGGCAATAGGCAGGCCATCGAGAAATCAACGAATATAGATAAAATGTCGAAATATATTTCTTCAAATTTCAGGAAAATATATGGCCACAGACTCTTCTTCAAGAATTCCTCTCGTAGGACGACCCATGATAAATGATTTACAGAGTGTCATCGAGTCGGTCGTAGAAAAAAGTTCCCAGCTTCAATAGAGGAACATCTGCAATTCAAGTAGAGCAATGAGCTGGGAAATATGGGACCAAGGGTGGTCAAGTCTAACAAAAAACCTTTACCTCCGACAGTATTTGGCATCTAGAAAGAACTGTTCATATTAACAGCTTATAGAGGTGAATTCAGAAATTGTCTTTAGGGGTGCAGAAAAAAAATTAATTCTTTATGAGCTTCCACTAATTTAATCAGACTTCTTGGCGATTAACAGTTACAACGAATTACAACAGGAATCATACTTTTTTACGTGGAATATAATTATTCCTAAAATGGCAATGATTAGTAATTTAATTAAATTTTGTAAGATTTTCATGTATCTAGTATGTAAGCCAAATTTGTGCTTTCAAACTTAAATCAAAATGTAAACAATACTTACAACATACTATTTTAGAACAAGCTGCTTCTATTATCTTAAATCTAATCCAGTAAAAATCATGTACATTGTAGAGAACTATCAGATCCAATTATACCCTATACCACAGAACTAGAGCATATGATTAATGATTCCAATAGAGTTCGTAATAACCATTATAATTTTTTTAATTTTATTTTCTGTACTAAGAAGGTAGGCAAACGTAATATTGTTCACTTCAATTAAAACTAATGGTACAAAATTTAATTAATAAATTAAAATTAACAAATTAATAATAACAATTTTACAGCCACTACAGAAATAAATATAATTTACTAAAAGAAAAGAATAAGAAATATAAAATAAGTTTTATACAAAAAAATAATATGTTAGAGCATAAGAGAAATAAATAGAAAAAAATGACTGATAATTATAATAATAACCCTACCGAGGCATATAACCCTATAATAATAATATAGTTTTTTTGCGTTATTATTAGTTTTGTTTTATGTCATTTTCATTCATAGGATAAAATAACTGAGAATAATTTAGTAGCTATTAGGATAAATAATTACTTTCTTTTTATCTTTATCCATAAATGATTGGTTAATTTTCAACATTTAAATGTCAATATATATAAACATTTTGATTTATTATTACAATCTATAACGAACTTTTGTAATCGGCTGAGAAAAAAAAATAAGGTTTTAGGTTTATGGATAAGTATAAAGAAAAAATCAAAATATTTTAGTTGAAAAAAAACCCCCATCGAAATCGAAACAATAAAGATATTATTAAATGTATTTTGGTAGGTTCCCTAGGCACCTTGTTCAATTTTATATTTGTTGTTGGAATGATACGAAAATTATTCATCTTCTAAAAATAGTTCAAGCCCTCATTTACCGCATTCCGGTAATTCTTGTTATTTTTTTTTAACCTATTTACTTTTGATTCTAACTTATTTATCCACTTATTTTAGTTAATTTATAAGTCTTTTAAATTTATATTAGTTCTTTTTAAGTTTAGTTATTTTTTTAGTAAACTGTTCTACTGCTTCGATTGTTTTATTTCTGCTTGACTAGATGATTACTTTTAATTTGCTTAATTGATCAAATGGTTGTTGCGGATCACTGACGAGGAGAGGTATGAGGAAATGAAACAGGGGAAATAATGTATGAACGAATTGGAAAACAAATATATATATATATATAATTGTTAAGAAAAGAAATGTATTTGAAGTGCATTATATTTAGTTTATCGATAATTATGGTTTGAAAAATTGAAAATGTTAATGTCTATAGAGTATGTATGTACAGTTATGGATTGATGGGTACGCTGTGTGTTATAGCAACCCAATGTATTTGGGCAGCATAGTCAAATAAAGCATTTTTCTCTACAATTAAATTAATAGCAAGAATATTATTCCAATATCAGTGATGAAACAACAAATAATTTTGGGTATAAGACTCAGTATTCAAACCGGTTTGGTTACTTTTTATTTTCTGATGTAATAATAAATAAGTTAAAAAAATAAACCAATGCATAGGAATTTGCTATTATCCATCTCTTCATTCGTAATCGAAGCAGCTTAATATGACGACTCTCAATACCCCGGATCTACTAGGCCTTTATATGACTCAGCCTAACGTCCTCAACACAGATCCCACTGCGAACACTGGCAGTACCAGATCGTACAACAGATAGCTGTGGAGGACAGGTCAAGGTGGACCTTAGTGTACAGCCGCCCAGTTACATCATCGCTACAACAGGTTCCTCACGGCACTGCAGTACTGGACCTCGACCTTGTCTTCGCCTGTATCTTCGGTGAAGGTAGGTGAAGCTTGGTCGTGTCTCGAGCGAGCAGGACCGTAGGAAATGATTGTTTTGCTTCTTTCCGGTAGGAAATTACTAAATTAGAGAAAGGAAACCGATATGAAAACTTTCCCTTTTCACTGTACCACGAGTAAAAATAACTATTCCTACAAACGTTATTCGTCTTGATTCGCCAGACGATATGGATCAATCTACATTTTAAAGCCTTTTAATTATAAAAAAACGCAATTTAGGTCATACTTATGGTGACTTAATATCAAAACTACATTTCAGCTGTGCAGATCTTAATTTTTTTTTTTTAATTAATGCCTATAAAATGTTCTCAAAGAAATAAAAGAGAAAGTGGTCCATCCCCACATACTGAAGAATTTTTTTATTTTTATACATTTATTTTATTATTTCAATACACACTATGATTTCTTCTTAATGAATTTTCAGTAAAGGCACTTGTCTTATATACGAACGATTTGGTTTAAAAAATGGTCATATACAGTTTTAGGTACTAATGAAACTTATTTTTTAATAAAAGTGCTGACGTATTTAATACCTGTTATAAATCGAATGACCAGAGACTAGCTTTTACCACAGGCAGAGAATAATAGGGATTAATGAAGAGTAGACCTGTTACAATGAGGCAGGACGCAGCCTACAGCCTAGATCCATATCAACCATCACGCCGCTCTGATAACTCTTTTAATTGCAGCGTCAATTGAACAGAAAGAATTTCCAGATCTTACGAAACATTTCCTGACTGAAGGAACGGAGCAAGGCAACATATGCAACGTGATTTTTAGAAGTCAGAGAAGAGGAACGGATCATTGATCTGAGAAAAAAACTAAAATTTTCTTCATACTACCTTCAACCATCAAGGAGAGACGACGAAGAAGAAAGCAGAATAAAGGATAATGATAAATGAATGTTAAAACATCTAATAAAAAATTATGAGATCCATTTTTATATTGCTACAATTAATTTTACAGTAGCGATTCATTTTTACGCGAAAAAAAATTTGAAGATTCTAAATAAAAACTAAGTATGTTTCAATCTATATTATGTTCATAAGTAAAAAATGAACCATATATAATAATAGGAACTATATATAAAGGAACGATCTTAAAACAAATAAAGTTATATTTAACAATGGTTGTATAATTTTTAAAAAAATTGATATTATTGATATTGCTTAGTGAATTACAGTAAAAACCTAAATAAATAAATTTAACATAAAAAATAAAACAATTATAAATTGTTAAAGATTATAATTAATTGTTATAAATTGCATGAAGTTTTTATTATTGTATACAATGCTGTGCATTTTAAATTAATTATAAAGTAAGAATAATCACAGTAAAAATAGTAGAACTAAACTAAAGGATAGGTAACAAGTTGTGACGTTATAATATTTGAACGTTAAGGCTAAGTCGTATAATAGCAAAAAAATTATCAAATCTTCCTAACAAAAAAGTATTAGTAAACGACGTTAACATATCTGTAACTAGACGTAACATGTAATAATCTTTATTTTTAGAAGTTTCTAGTTGTTAATGTAATGCTGACAGTCAAAGAGTAACTTTAACCTATAAAAACAAGGAATTTTCTCTAAAATTCTTGTGTTTTTTTTTGTATAAGGGAGACCAATCTTTTAGTTTAGTTTCGTTAAACAACCTTACAGGCAAATGGTAGCTGTGATAAAATACAATGATAAATATTAAGCAATTTTCAAGATCCTTAAATTTCAGTAGCACTTTATTAAAAACTCGGTGCTAATATAATAAAATAAATATTATAACAATACATGGTCATTAATACTACTCAAAATCAACAATTTCAAGAGTTGGAGGAAGAAGAATACAACATTACAAGGCAGCATATTTTAGAAATAGTGTCACTATATTGAATAACAAATGATAATTCACAACAGCAACGAAAATCTATAAGAAAAAGTTGAAGGAAAAAATTGTTATATCGCCAGCCAGGGTGAACCAGAAAATCGCCCGTTCGAACGAAAAAAAGAAGAATAGACTAGTAATTTCTCTCTCCCCCCTCATCTGCCTTTTCTGCAAAGGATCGACATCATGGTTTTACTCTTGGAAAGGTTCTTCCAAGTCACTGGGTTCGTCCTATTGTTAAAGCTTAGCGCACTTTCTTTGGTAGATAGTGAAGTTTTGGTATGCAGTTGATAGAGTTACTAAAACATAAGAATGCAATAAAACCAGCGAAAACATCACTAAAAATGTAGATAAATTAAATTTTAATATTTGTTTGTGGAACATTTACCAACAACTTTTTTATGAAAATATAAAATAAATTACGGGACGGCCTCGTAATTTAATTTTGTTATTATAGTTAGATGATATGTAATAAAATATTTGTTAACACGTCACTATATCGTCGTTATTTTTAGGTACAAAAATTGGTCTCTAATCGTACCAGCAAGCACTGAAAAACTTTATTAAAGTTTAATTATTGCTATATTTGCATGAACACTTAGTGTTTATAATCTTCAATCATATATGCTAATAATGAGAATTAGTATATGCTCAACAGTTCAAAATCGAAATTCAGTTTAATTATCAATCATTAATTCATAACTAATTCAGTAATTACTGAATAGCTAATTGCAATTGTGATCACTTAATATTAGGTGACCAGACATTTCATAGTTTATGACCCGATAATATATTATACATTTTTCGTATAGTAAGTTCACAAATAAATATGAAAATTAAAGAAGTGAGTTAAAAGATAAAATGTGATTTTTATTAAATTATTCATTACTTAAGTCAATTGTTTTGTAAATTAGATAAATTTTCCATGAGAAATAAAAGGAAAATTCCTTAATTAAAAATTTCAAGAGATATTTAGTTTTTATGATAGAGAAAAGAAAAAAATACTTTTATAGTAATCTGAAGGTCTTCATGAATTAACTAAAAATATGTCCAATAAACAATTAATTTCAAGGTCATTTTAAGGAACTTAAAGTTTTTTATATCAGTATTAGTACCAGTAAAACGTCATTTAATTATAATTTTGTTTAGATTTATTGTTCGGAGAGGAGTAATGACTACAGGTAAAGATGATTTTTTTAAATTCATAATAATGTATAAAAAATTAAAATCATTCCATATACAAATAGATAATTTACCAAAACTAAAATTTTGACTATAACTAAGTACTGAGCAGATAAAGACATCTTAAATCAGCATGTGAATTTTCAGAGAGAATGGTGAAATAAAAAAATAGTGAGTATTTTCAGATTTTCACATATTATATATTATCATAATGGATTGTTATGATTAAGAAGTATAAATTAAAAAAATATTTTTTTTCAAAACCACGTTGAGTACAAAAAATATTCTATACGGAATTTTTTTTTTTATTCCCAATTTTTTTAGGGCATCGACGATATCTTGAGTTAAAACATGGAAACGTTACTCGCAATTCTCAGATTTATTTTATTTTTTCACCAATGATAAATATTCATATAATTCAAACAGCGAATCAGATGGAAATAAATAAATCACATTCCACCACATGAGCTGCGATACTTTGTAAGACCTGAAGAAAAGGTTATAAATTTTTTAAAAAAAATTCAAAGCATGATTCTAGATCATATATAATATGATTCAATATAATATGAAAATATGATTCTAGAAACATATTCTCAAAATTAAAAAAAAAAAAAAGATTATATAGGCACCTTAAAAAGTAATAGTCGAAAGTATTTATAGAATAAAGAAATGATTTTATTTATTTATTTATTTTAATAGTACTAAGTTTTTTTTAAAATAGGAATCGCAGCTCATAAAATAAAAAGAGGAACGAAAAAATGAGTTTTGATCTCGATTTTTAAGTTATAAAATCCATGTAAAGGATAATTGTAATCAAAGGTTAAACAACCAATGAGTGAGCTTACTACGATTATCCGAGATGGATAGAAACTACTTGAATTAAGTTTTATTAGTCAAGAGGAATAATTTAAAAAAATTAATAAATTATTAATTAATAGAGGAATCCATAGAACTATCTAAAACGGAAAGTTGAAAAAAATTATCCAGTTAATAGCAGTCACAGTACTGCTGAGATTAAACCACACGTTTATGGTATGCTGGAAAAGTTAATCATAAATTCGGTGAGCAAACGCCTGAGGGTAGAAGGAGAAGGAGATAAGTCAGATCTTGTAGATTAGATATTAGACGGTGTGGAACGAGGTAGGCAATAACAGTAAAAGGAGTTGGCATAGAATATTGCGGCTTGATAATATTTATTATTACAATTACTATTATACTCTAAATGAACTTAATTGATTAATTAAGTTAATCCAATATTTATTATGATGGGTTTAAAATTGAATGTAACAGTTGTTTTCGGAACACTTACTATTTATTACTTGTTTTATGTGATACGCAAACCAAATAAGGCTCATCATATTTTAATCGTTTTTATTGACATTTATTATTTTGTTTACGTATCTTAAAACAGTACCATATTTTTAAATAAGATTAATTTTTTACTATTTAATAGCTTTATAAAAATATTTTTCAATATTCAAGGTTATTGATTAGTACATGCTAATTTATAATAATCAATAACTTCGAACTGCAACTTTGTACGATTCTCCGAGAAAAAAACGTAAGAGAAAACAATAATAATTTATAATGAGGTTTTAATAGTAGACCGTATAGTACAAGAGCCGGGAAGAAAAAAAAGCAGTTATCTCACCCCATTTTTTGGTTACTTTAATGAAAACTATGAATAATTACTAGTCAAAATTGATGAGTCTGCGAAGTAAAGGTAGGGGGAATAAAACATGGCGGCTGCTTGAAAACCTTAAAAAACATAATTTTTCATTCGGAGCTCTTAAAAACTACTATATATTACGATATATTAGCCCTAAAAGAGCTATTTACGTCCAATAGTTCTCGAGATATAGCTTTTAAAAAAACAACATTTCATAAAAAAGTACTGGAATATTAGTAGTTAGTAAATCTATTTTGAGAAATCTATATCTCAATAACCATTCGACGTAAAGATGTATATTAGCACTCAAATCAAAGCTAGTTTAATGTACTATAAAGTAGTTTATGACTTTTACCTTTGTAAAAATAGTAGTTTTCATGATATGGACAAAAATAAATTGATTTACAGTTGTTCGGACAATACGTTTGATTTTTGAAAAACTTAATTTCAGAAACCATTGGCCGTACAGATGTCTGCCAGCGCACAAATTAAAGCAAGTTAAATTTACTACAAAATAGTTGATAATGTTTATCTTTGTAGGAGTAGTAGTTTTTATGATATTTGACAAAATAAACTCACAAAATGTTAATTTCTAGTTGTTCGCATAAAATGTTGGATTTTTGAAAAAATATATCTCTAGATCCATAAGACACACATATGTCTGCCAACACTCAAAATAAGGGAAATTTAACTTACTGTAATGTAGTTGGTAGTAGTTTTTATGATATTCACATATGAATATAAATTTAACAAATGAAAATTTGTCCGAACAACTATAAATCAATTTATTTTAGCAAATTTCATGTAAACTATTACTCCTACAAAGATAAACATCATAAACTACTTTATAGCTCATTAAACTATCTTTAATTTGAGTGCTAATATACATCTTTACGTCAAATAGTTTTTGAGATATAAATTTTTCAAAACAAATTCACTAACTACCGATCTTTCAGTACGTCCTACACAACATTTTTATGAAATGTTGCTTCTTAAAAAGCTATATCTCAAAAACTATTTAACGTAAATAACTCTATTAGGACTAATTTCAGCAAATTTACTCTTCTTCAAATAATATTCTCTTCGATTTTCTGTGTTGTTCCTACTTTTATGATATACAGCTCCGAATGAAAAATTAGTTTTTTTTTATCGCTTTGAAACAGCCGCCATTTTGTATTTCACCTACCTATACTTGGAAGACTCATCAATTTTGACTATTAATTATACATAGTTTTCATTAAAGTAATCAAAAATTGAGGTGAGATAACTGTCTTTTTCCCCCTCTTGGGCTCTTGTACTAGTAGATTAATATGAGGGGAAAAAGTTCGGTGGTACGGTCAGAAAATATAGATAACTAAACATAAACTATTTATTTGTGCCGACTTTTTGACCTGCATTTCAGGCCTTCATCAGTACTCAATTTAATTTAAGAGAGAATGACAACAACTTTTATTCAAAGAAATATAAAAATAAAAAGTAAATAATACTGAACAAACTTGGAAATATACATAACAATAAATTGAGTATGTAGTAGTTGATACTAATAGAAAATATAATTTTTACATTTTCTTGAGACTGGTTATTTATTATCTCAAGGTATCATTTTTTACTTGAACACGGTCTGTTTTTTATCATTTATTTTCTGTAATTCTTATCCCTATAATATTATATTTTATTGTTGTTAAAATAAAATAAGTTTTCGCCCACGTTTCGGTTTCCTCGAGGGCAATCTTAAATAAAAATTTAGAACCACATCAATAAAAAAAAAAACTTCATGCAGGCTATTCTGCCAAGGTCAATTTACACTGTTGTGATAAAGTGTAATAGTGTAATTGACTGTGATAAAAAGTTTTAATGTAATGTGAAGAATTGGAAAAATAGGGTAATTGTAGATTGAAAAATAATTTTTAATAATTCAATAATGACTTATGCAGAATAGAATGCAAAGAGTTTTTTTTTAAATCGATGTAGTTCTAAATTTGTATCTAAGATTGCCCTAGAGGATGGCCGAAATGGCTGAAACGTCGGACTTATAAAGAATTAAAGATTTTTTTGAGACTTGAATTGGATAAAATTTATTTTATTTAAAAAACAATAAAATATAATATTATAGAGGTAAGAATTACAGAAAATAAATGATAAAAAATAATAATTAAAAACAGAGCGTGTTCAAGTAAAAAGATGATATACCAAAAGATAATAAACAATAACCAGGCTGAAGAAAATGTAAAGATTATATATAAATTATATTTTATCTTCAATTAGTATCAACTACAATATACTTAATTTATTGCTATGTATATTTCCAAGTTTGTTTAGAATTATTAACTTTTCATTTTTATACTTCTCTGAATTAACGCTGTTGTCATTTTGTCTTTCAGTACTGACTGAGATTATGGCATCAGTACTGATTATGCCAACAGGCAGTCGGTGTCAGTGGAGCCGAGGTCAATATTAAGTTAGGTCATGACCTTCCATCTTCCGATACTTCAAGGCGTATCATCATGAAGTAATTCAAATGAGTAAGGAAGGAAATTGAGATTTTTTTTTCACCTTCATTAAAAAATATATAAACCTACTAGTGCGAGCAATACATTTTCACAATAGAAAACGGATAAAATTATCCAATTGATACTTTAAAAAAATTTACAATCATAATACAACAACTTACTACGAATGTGAAATCAATTACACAACATCGAACAGAAAGGAACGTAATAATAGCTTCGAAAAGTACATTTAAATTGATATGCAAATAAATAATTTACAAATAAAACTGTAGATATGGTAATCAGTATAAATATGAAAAAAGTAACAGCGTATTAAAGGGCTTATATTCAATGCAAAGACAGCTCCTCAAAGTTTTTCTGATACAGAAATTATATATGTATATATTTAAGGGTTCAATTTTTTCGAAGTTAGTTCATGGGTGGTGGAAGTATATTGGTGGAGGGACCTTTTTAAAAAGAATCACTGAATGACACTTAAGGTACAATATATCCGTAACACATATTTTGAAAATTTGTAGATTTGTTCTTTTTTTTTTAAATATCGCACATTTTATTACTCAATCAATTGAAATAATAAACAAATGTATTTATATAATATATTATATATATTGTTTCACAGACAAATAGTAGGTTTGTCTATAAAACCATACAAATATTTAATTTTATAACTATGAATTTGTAAATATAATTATCTTTAGAACAGAGCAAGCAAAAAGCAGTTAGCACAAAAATAAATAATAATAATGACAGCAAAGAGTAATAAACATTCACCCGGAATAGGTAAATGTAACTTATTTATTTTTTTAACTTTATTCATTCTTGTTTTTTAATGGAATCATTTTCAGAATTAAAATAAAATCTTTTTTTAAATTGTAATGAAAAATAATCTATAATATATTTAGAACGTGCAACCATGGAACCGTAAGCATTAACAATAAACTAGTATCATTGAAGAAATAAATAAGATTATGATGTAAATAAATTATTAATTTGGAAGAAGGAACTTAATAATCCCCAAGGTCAGAACATCAAACAAGTTAGAGGTCAATCATGACAAAGGTCAGAGGTATGACCTTTTGAACACTTCCTAAACCAAGGTCCAAGGTAAATTACTTTCGGAAGCTTAAACGATCCTCCAATTATGCTTTCATATCACACTATTTATTTCGAGTAAAGATTTGATCTTAAAAGGTATTTCAAAATATTTACATTTTTCTCCATCACTATATCAGAACCAGTATTTTTATTTTTTATTCTAAATACAATAAACCATAATTTAATACTAGTGATTAATAAACAAACATTTACACAATTATATCTTATTTCAAAGACCAGATCAT
This sequence comes from Halyomorpha halys, assembly GCF_000696795.3. NCBI lineage: Eukaryota > Metazoa > Arthropoda > Insecta > Hemiptera > Pentatomidae > Halyomorpha > Halyomorpha halys. The sequence goes on along the minus strand of NW_027104700.1, from coordinate 1,167,123 downwards.
AAATAATATATAAATAATAAATATATAAAATAAATGGATAATGATATTTATGAAAAAAAATCAAACTTTGTAATAATAAATTAAACAAAACAACATTAATAATTAATAATAACAAAAAAAGACAATTTTTTAACAATCACACAATACCGAGGACTTCTCAACCCAAGCACTTTTTTATGGTCATGTCACTGGTACTAAAAGCGAATGAGAGCTAAGGAGCACTAAAACTGTAAGTAATTAAACTTTATTAGAGAAGCAGACAATCGCCATGACCCCTATCATAATTTTATTCTGCAAAATTTGTTTTATTTATAAAATTTAACCACAATCAAGACATTTTACTTAAGAATCTAACTTTAATTTAAGAATCTAACTCCAAACTAATTTAATTAATCAAATAACTTTAATAGTAATCACTCCGTTATGATAATAATGATTTGAGAGTCTCAAAAGTAACATTCTCCATTTTAACAAAATTTTTTGCAAAAATTAAAAATCTTCTAATTATTTTTGTTTACAATGCAATGTTTGGTGACTAAACCAACCAATCTCTATATATATTTTTTTAATTCAAGTTAAAATACTTTTTTTGTGATTCGTGTTCACCATAGAATTAGTTTAAGAGGAGAATGTGACTTTCGAGGTCCTATAATTGTTATTATTTTATTGAATTAAAAAGATATTATTACGTTTTATCTTTGTTTATGAAAATATAAATTCACTGGAGAGCCTGAGATGTAATTTGATTTAAATGGAATTGATTGTAAAATAATTTAAGATGCAATGCCCTCTTCAGTAACTTACGATTACTGATTGATCAGTAAGTCACTACATTTTTATTAAGTTAATTATTTTCTACAAAAAAAAATACGGTAATTTGATACATTAAAAATAAGAAACTTATTGCATTCACTATTTTAAAATAAACTTATATTGAAAAAGTAGTTTTCCTAATCATAGTGGTATGGTAATCTCGAAAATCAATTTTTGGAAAATATTGCTTTTTAACATAACAGGGCTTATATATGCATGTTTACGCGTAAACAATCAGTAAAGTAATCGTAAAATACCAACCTAAAACACCATTTTTGTAATTATAATAGGCTTATCCACTCTTTTCCAAAAGTATAAATTTTGAAATTGATCCTACACGCATTAAAATACAGACAAGTAGTAACACTACTGGAGGAAAATAATCCCAAGAACAGCATAAAATAAGACGTATTTGTCAGCGCGCTGATAAAAGAGGCAAACGATTTTAGATTACTAGGTACAAATAACCTGACAACATAAGAAATCATTAGGAAACGACATTTTCGAGTCACAAATCTTTAAATGATCCGAACAAAGTCGAGACTTGAATATTGTATACTGTATTTCAGAAAGACCGGAAAGTACAGCCCATAAACCATCATGATATTGAAATCGTATATCTCAAAGGAAAGAGATGGTCTTGCGACGTGTCTGAGATCACCACTATATTTCATTCTTCTTTTGACTCTCTCAACTAACGGCTTACATTGTACCATATACTATATTGTAACTAAAATCTAGAAAAATGTGAAATACTGAGGACAAAATCTGCAATTTCTTGACTCTTTGATGAAAAATGCTTATGAGTAAGATATTATTTTGAATTAGTTCACATACGTTTTATTAGCACTACTAAATTTGATTCATAACTTATGAATTGTAAACATCTACATACTTGTTGTATTTTGTGTCATTATTTATCACTGAGTAAACTTTGCAACACACATTAAGACAGCTCCTTAAGAATTAGCTTCGGACTATATTCTAATACTCTACACTAGGTATGGGCAACTAATACTTAATCAAAATAATAATATGATAGGCAAGTGGAGAGAACTTCTATGTCACCCCATGGGGACTTGATGTAGGGAAGGTGTCCCGCAGCGACCATAACTAACGCCTATATTATGTTCCTCTCTCCGTCTTAGATAACTTTGTCATCGAATATGGTGAATAAATTATTACAGATAAATACTTTAAAATCCTAATAATTTAAAACAGGACGATTAATTTTAGTTCTTCTTTTACTTATAAATTTACATAGGCATATTTTCAGTTGTTTTTAAATTGAATTACAACATAAAATATATTTGATTAATTCTAATTAATTCTCTTTTACAACATAGGTCGATGAAACTCTTTTTTTTTTTTGAAACAGAATCAGCCATTAGAAAACTTCTTCTAGAACATATTTATAAACTCAAGAAGTTTAGTCAAAGATAGTCGATTAGGCGTTATTATACTTTGTATTAATAAATGTATATACCTATTATATTTGAATTTAATTATATGAATTATGAAATAATTATTTTTCTTTTCATAATTACAAGTGTGTTATTATATCAGTTATAGATATATGTAATAACATTAAATAAAAAAATTTAAACTTTTGTACCAACTTGTGGCTCTTTATGAGTATGAACAACAGGGTTACAATGGTATATCAATAAACTAATGCATCCCGCAATAAAAACATACCACATGCCGTCGGTTGATTTGATTATAATCATATAAGAATGTGGTAAAATGGAATATCAGTCCAAGTTAAGCTAAGAGCATTATTCTGAGTAAATTTGTTAGTTAATTATATTATTTAGTTTAGATATTTCCTAGGATAAATGTTGGGGGATATTACCCAAATTAATTGCAATTTAATGGTATCGCTGGAGGTAGTAATAAATGGAGTGGACTGTATTTGATGGAGCTTATAATAAATGAAGAACGGGTGATACAGGGAGATAAGCCTCTATTCTTAATATTATTAGTAGACACATGGATATATGGGGGTTTGCCAAAAGGTGGTAGAATGAGGTTCACTATTTAATTTTGATAATGGATCGTAATGGAATTATATGTGACAATAAATGGTATTACACGTAATAATAGATGTTTTAGTTTATTTGAGATTTTGATTTATCTTAATGACTAGTGAACTAATGAGATTTTGATGTTGCTTACTCTTGATTTCTGTTATCCTTCATTCTACCTCCGTCTCTTCACCTGTGTGGGGTGTAGTTTATTCACTCATGAGTTTGTTGCACATGAGAAAAAATTATGTGGCTGTATGATGGAGACTGTGACTGTCAAGCATATATTTCAATTTCAATTTAATTAAATAATATTTTTTTAAATTATTTATTTAATGTAGTTTACAACTGTGCAAAATAATACAATAGGTAAATATGTAGTATGTTTCATATACACTTGAAAATCTATTTAATAATATAAATTTATATTTTATATTCTATTTATTATTTTATATGATTAAAAATTTCACGAAATGATAAGGTTACTCAATAGTATCCCATCAATATGATATGGTCTAGCATAATGGACCACTTAAAAGCTTTCTTAGGTCCTATCCGCTGTCTGTATTCATAGTACTCTGGTTTATTGAATTGGTTTAGAGCAACGGTAACTACAATGCAAAAACCAGATACTAATGTTTAGAACCATAATACGTTAGGAACAAATAATACGTTTAGGGTCTGAACTTATCATTGGTTTCATAAAAAAAAAAAACTTTCTCAAACCTAATTATGGGATTACTTTACTTTAGCTTGTACTAAATTCTACCGTTGTACACTTAAAATATTCCTAGATATTTATAAGTCATTTTTAATACCTCTAAAATCATTTAAAAATCGTCAGATCAAAATTCGTTGCGGTAATAATTAAATTGACTGTGAAGTAATCAATTTTTCTCCAAAGGCCACAAGCGTAATTAATTGTTCATACCAGATGTATTCAAACTTATACAACTTCCATTACATGAAAATGGTGGTGGTTACGGTACTAGCCTACGGTAGCAGCCTACTCATGATACCACCAATGTTTGGTGATGACAGTATAGTGAAGAATGTCGCTTGCAACGTAAGTTGATATTCTCAATACAAGCAATGTCGAATCAAATTATGTTTCTTGATTATAAATATTCAATAAATTATGTTAATCGATAAAATATAGTAATAATAGTTGGAATATTTGTTAAATCAAGTAACATTGAAAGCGAGACTAAAACTGGAAAACAGCGTTTCTTTTACAATTCTGTTTCTAGGCGTTCTTTACACGTTGTTACATACATGTTTTTTCTTATTTTGTTTTTTTTCGCCTGGGCGTACATGAATAAATCAAAATATTTTCCAATGGCTGATCAGGCCTCGTGAGAAGAATGAAATAAATTGAATCCACACATGCATCGATTGTTGTGTTCAACGAATTAAGTTTTTATTTTGTTTTGTAGAGAATATAATTAACTTTTAAGTTAGCAGCTAGAATTTATCTAAAGATATATACTTTTTGAGCTATTCTAAATTAAATGTAATCAAAAAATAGCTATTGTAAATTAAAATTATTTTTTAAGGTTTCTCAAATAATTTTCTTTATACGATTATTGTCCATTTTTTAAAATAATAACATTATTGCAGAGCATAAGAAAAATCAACATTAAAAATATCAGCTTGATAGTATGGGCATTTTAGGATAACATGTTTTTCTAAATCAGGAGCTTAGTACCTATTCTACTATTACAAAAGTTTTATATATTATAACTAATTAAAACTGATTATGGAGTACAATGCTAATTGAAAAATTGTGTCTAACTGAAAAAATTAAAAAAACAAAAAATGATTTAGCCTGTAAGATAACCGCTTGATTATAATTACTGCATCTATTTTTAAGGTAGTTTCTTTCTAAGAATTTTTCTGAGCCTTCTACATCAAATAGGAAATTGAATTTTTAAGCAAACCCCTATGAAAATAAGCTCTTTTGATAAGATGACTAAATTATTCTCATGTTATCAACTTAGAGCGCGAGCGAACCAACATCATTCAGGTGAATAAAGGTACTTTAAATTTAATGAGATCAAGGAATGGTTTCTACGGATGGCGGGTAAACTAATGCATAAGAAAATTGCCAAAATAGGTTATTATTTTAAACTGAATATAAGATTTGTTTTTTTCATAAAGCACATCGTTTAATTGTTTTCTTAATTATATTAAAGGTAATAAGTAATAAAATAAAACAAAATATGGCAGTCCAGTGGCTGACTAATAAAAGTGAAACATCTGGAGATGAAATAATCTATTAAAAACTTATTTATATTGGCCTTAATCATTTTGGTGTATATAAGAAGTAGAAAGTAAGATATAAGTCATTAATTCTAAAGAGTTTCTACAATGTAGGCGAATAGAGTAGTCACAGGACGCTCAAACTGGACAAATTGTACACATTTTTGTTGTATGCCATAAAATCCTTCACATCATTAAAGTAATGTACACCTTACACAACGCTGTGGTCAAATTTCGTAACTAGAAGATTCATAATTTCAGAAAAAATTACTTATTTAGCAAATCTTGAAACATTGCAAATCTGAATGTAATTCACAAAATTACCAACTTGTCCCTGTATTGTACCAGAACGTTCGAAATTGTAGAAAGTAATTGGTTATTGTATTTATTTTCAACTGGAGGACTAGATAAATTCTGATATAAGTTTAACAGCTTATACTCCGATTCAAAGATTTTAGATTCCTTTTTATAATAGTTAACCTCTTGACTTTAACTATGCAACTACTTCGTTGAAAAGGAATTAGGCAGGTATAAAAAGTGAATAAACATTTTTGGAGTTATAAGGTTTAACAAAATGATCACATAAACGATGAAAAGGCATCAATGGGAAGAAAATAGCTCATTCTATTTTCAACGAATGAACCGATTAGGATATTGCAAAATAGAGACTCATTCAATGAACCCGAAATATTATTTTAGCAGATCAAGTATAATAAAACACATGTAAAAAAAACTGGGTATTATACAAAGACTTGGAAACAACGCTTAAGTTTTAGTCCTATAAAACCACAAAGTTTTTAATTAACGACATTCAAGAGTTCCCCACTTTAGACTTCGTATTCTATTAAAGATTTAAGACGTTCACAACCCTAGGGAACAGTGATAAATTCAAAGGCATTTTCAAAAGCTCTTTTAACCAAACAATATGAATTGGTAACTTTAATGCTAATAGTATTAATCTAAATCTAAATGAGACAACTGTTATAAAATCCAAAGTGGTCAATATTAAATATAAGCATAAAATCACCCCAGCCTCCACAATCTGACCAACCTTAAAGATAAACCGACTTTAATCAAAACCACAGAAGCCTCTACTGAATGCAAAAACAATCACTTGAATAAAACGATATAGAAGTAATCTTTCATTGCATAATAAAATTCATTACAATACTTACATATCAACACATTTTATTACTATATTACTATTACCATGGTTAATATTATTTTTTGAGGCAATAACACATTTCCTTATTGACTTAAAGTATTGACCGTGTTGGGGGTATATTCTACCAAAAATCTAAATCACGTTCTATAATATTAATACAATAATAATTTGAACATACAAAACAGTTATGAGATAACTCTAATCTTATTTAGCTGCCGTTAACATGACTGTATATGAAACTATTTTATAATAAAAACTGCTCAAAAAATCAAACTGGCTTACGATGGTTAATCATCATTTAAAAAGTAAAAAAAAAATGACAATTTTATAAAATAACCCTAGCCATCCCTAATTTCAATTAGTTATTCACAATCAATTTAAATATCCATTAATCAATCTTGCACAGCTTATTAAAATAAATTTATAGCCGTTAAATTACCTCTATTTATTAAATCATTGTGTAATTGAACAGAGTAGTTCAAACAACTAAATTTAGTAATTACTTCAATAAAATCTGAAATTGAAATTTGATGTATATTATGCACTATACAAAACAGTAAAAAAAAAAAAAAAACACTCGTTTAACCTCTAAAAAAAAAAATGAGCGTGTATAATTAATTGATTTTCTATAACAAGTATGTATTTACCAAAACAATAATCGATTAACAGATATCATTTGAAGTGTTTAGTATTGAGGAAACTATTTTTAGTAATATAGAAATTCTAAAAGTCTAAATTTTACTAAAAATCATCCAAATAATAAGAATTAGTTTCTGATTAGTAAAACAAAAAATATTGTTGGTTATGTAAAGAGGAACATATTCAACGGAGTGAGTATATTTGTATTTTCACTTTTTTTGGAGGTAAAATCGTTTCATGGAATCTTAGCTGATACTAATTAGTTCAACTACGTGAAAACGTTCAGGAACGTATCAGGTTTCTAAAAAATAAAAACATATTGAAAGTTTTTTTTATTCAAAAATAATTCTAGACGAAGTAAAGTGCTAATTATGCTATACTTAAACATATATGTCTATTAAAAATATATGATATATGTAAAAAAAAAGTTAAGGGAATTGTAAAAACATGTGTTTTTTAATTTCTGAAAGCTTAGAACAGGAAAATACTGTACATATTGAGTATCGATTTAAAGTATCTTTATAGTTAGATTAAAAAAATCGAAATGAATTAAAATTTATGTTAGAAGAAAGCAAAAATATGGAATTTATTAACTAGACACACCAACAAAAATAAGGACTTGTTTAGATTTTGGAAGATTTCTAAGCGCATAGACCACTGAAACCACAAACGTTGAATTCATAGAGGAAAAATAAATAAAACAATTCATCTTTCTTAGATACATGAATATCTATGAGTACAAAACTATAAATTTTAATAACTAGAAGGTCATCAATGAGGAAAACGATTAGCCTCTTGCACAAGATGGACAATAATGGGAATTTCCGACATACCCAAATAAATATTAAAAATACCATTTATTAGGAAATAATTGTTTGCAATAATAATTCGTTAATACTTCCATTGATATCATATTTATACGTTATAACATGAATATCGCTTTCACATTTCTAAATTTCTACTGAAAACATATCTGGTACGCACGGAGTATCTTGAAACTACCGTTTGAAATTAATATTGAAAACCCCTTTAAAATGATCAAGAACTGAGAGAAATATTTCTCATATATTAATATTATCATAATACAATTAATTAGACGAATGAAGTAGTATGTAGAATGAATAATCAGCCTCTAGGAATGACAGATGAAGTGAATGGCTTACGGAAGTGGAGAAATTGAAGATATAAACAAAACATAGAAAAATGAAGTGAATTAAACTTTGTCAGGACATGTCGACTAAAAAAAGAGAGGAATGGAAAAAGATTGTACAGAAAAGAAAGAGGGGAAAATCATAGATAAAATGATTAAAAAAGCGAAAAGAAAGAAAATCATTAATTTTGGCCCTTGTATAAAACTAAGAAACATGAAACACATCACAGGCTACACAAAGGAAACTTGGGTTTCATAGATATTCAAAGAAAATTGTCAATTTCATCATATTTTTTGCAATTTATCATTTGCAAATTGCATTTTATCTTAGAATAAGAAAATTTATAAACAGGGAATTATTAATTAAAAAATGAATCTCAACAATTAAAAATTAAATTCTCAGAAAAATGTTTTTACTGACGAAACATTACCGCAAGTTTTTTTTTTGTTAAATAAGTTAGAAGTTATTACATAAAAAAAATGTAATCAAAGCAAAACAATGGAACAATAATTCGCTTATCCGGAATAATAATAATTTTGGAAATTTGATATTGTTGTGTTGGTGGTGTTGTGGTTTTTTAAATCGACATAATTGTAATTACGAGATTTCTCACAATATTTAAGTATAATTATTTTAATTTTATCACACAACCATTTTAATATTAATTTATCAATCATGTAAAATTACTTTGCATTTGTGTCATTATTCTTTTGGAGCAGCAATATTATGTTGTTGAACTTATGAAACAAATCGAGGACATAAAGAATAGAGAAGAGGGATTCAATGATTTACAATGATCGAAAAATAAGATGATGAATTAGGTGCCAATATAAAAGATATCAACAAAAAGTGTATATTTTATACAACTGAGATAAGTAGCAATTTATATTTATACCTTTCAATAAGTTGTAAGGGCTTAGAAAATACATAAAAATTCTCATATTTATTTATTGTGTATAACAAGTGAGGTAAATGTTCAGCAATAATTTATTTAATTTCTAGAGGTTGAAATGAGGGAAGAAAAATGTGCAATCATTACTGCTAATACGCACAAACTTGGAAGGAAGGAAATACAGTTAGATTGTATTGTTTATGACAACAAATATTCCAAATAGGACGGTTTACGGAGACATTTATTACCCTTCGCGTCCTATTATGGGCTACTCCCGGAGTAATTCAAGCGAGTTATGGTTTCATGGGACCAACCCCAAGCACGCGGCAGAATTGTAAGCAATAGGTATTTTGTCAGGAACTATGAAATATAACGGGATGGGAAGGGGTTAAGTTTGAATCATTTTAAGAAAGATAACTTGATTAACATGAATTTTATAATAGAAATTATCTCTGTATTCCCAAATTAATAACAAATATAAAAACGATCTAAATACGGTTCGATGCAGGACTTTTTATTTATGGCGATTCACTACTACATATGTACATATCCATATATAATTTTATTTTGATGGTTAGTATAAAAATGCCCATTGGTAGCTACAATAAAATTGCAACAATAATCTAGCACATCACGTGATCATCCGCTTTCATGATCAGAGAGATATCAGGGAGGGAATAGATATGGATGCCAGATCATGAATAGTTTTTGTGTGTATCCAGTTAGCAATCAATATGTAATAATCTGGTTAACCTTCAATCTCCGAGATAAACTCGAAAAATGACAAAGGCAGAGATTTAGGAAATATTTCAGGCTTCAAAAAATTACTTTTAACCTTCATAAGTATTAAAAAAGGAGAATGATACATTAAGTAAATTAAAGAAGAAATATTAAGACCACTATGAATAATTTTAAGTGTTATTTAATTAGGAACATTAAGGATTCTTCGATGATTTTAGATAATACGAATTTTTACGGGGAATTATTGGGATCGTGCAAAATCTGGATTTATTTGGACGGAACTATACATTTTGAAGTCCCATTAGCCCAAATAATCAGTTCTCACAAAATAGTCGCAAAAAAAAAAAATCCTGAAACCTAAATTAAATTTGGAAGAAGCCGAGGCCAGGTGAACTCGCCCGATCGCAAACACATCTTCTTTATTATTTTTTACTGTTGTATTAGTGTCAGGAACAAAGTTGATATTCGTAATCCATACCTAAAAGATTCTGAAAAAAATATTTTTAATAATAATAGCAACAGAAAAATTATATGTATTTATTTAAATAAATATCAAGTCAGAAAATTTCTTTTTTTTTATCTCTTTCTTTCTTTAGTTTTTTATTAGGAAAAATGTAATTTGCGTTTTATGTTAGATAATTTGATACTAGCACTAAATCAGATTTTTTTAATTAAAAATGATTAAGGTTTTGATGAAGTCTCCGAGCTCAATTTCATATACCCAAATACAAAGCTTACTTTTATTCGAGAAGTAATAAATAATAAATTCTAAACTTCTGTTTTTTTGGAACAGATTAGTAATTTACATGAAAGCCTCCCTCTGAGCTTTTATTAGAGAATTAACGGAACGGTAGGAAAACGTTAAAATTTGATCTTCAAACACACTTATAAAGATGCTGTTTCCAGATTAGTTTTTAAAACAGAAAACAGTGGCTAATTAGTAACATAATTATTCTTCCACAGAATGTTGTACGATAAATTATAGTCTACCTTGGGTCCAAGTTAGGACAGTGCTGTAAAAGTGTTTGGGAACAATTCTCATCTTTAGTCAGCACTAATTTAAATTTGAAATTTTTCCGAGAACAATGAACAGTTCTTGCGTAAGCGATGTTGTGGCGGCTGCTCCTAAAATGTAGCACCTCAGAATTGATAATTAGTCGCAATTGTTAACGCTTCAGCCGCTGAATGATAGGAAACAATCCTTTAACAAAAAATTTACAGAGTATATTTTAAACTGGTAGGGACCGCTCCATGAAGATAGGGTTGCATCAGCGATTAGGTAATGAAAAAATATATTCTAAACAATTTAATACAGACTGACTTTAAGTTTATGCCGTAATCTAAATTCATTTTCGATAATTTGTTAGCTGCCCGTAGATTAATTATGGAGAAGAAGGGGGTGCGGTCAGCAAATAAACATAAATAAGCAAACAAATATTTATTCATGCCGATGTTTTGACCTTAATTTCAGATCTTCATCACGGGGTAAAAGCTTCAGGCTAAACTGACTTATTATGGTTACTGCTAAACTCTCTTATAAATTGCAATGTAGCCAGAACCTATGGCTTTAGTCCCCGAAGAAGGTCTGGAATTCAGGTCGAAACGTCAGCACGAATGAATATTATTTTTTAAATAAATAATTTTTTTAAATATATTTTAGTCTCAATACATTTTTTATTTCTTATAAGTCTGACGTTTCGGCCATCCTCAGGGACAATTTTAATACAAATTTAGAACCAAATCATTTAAAAAGCAACTTCATGCAGGATATTCTGTCCAGTCCACAAATTACCCTAATTAGTCAAATGTTCACATTAAATTAAAAATTAAAATTTTTTATCGAAGTCAACTTTTTCTGCTTAAATTTATAACAGCAATATTTTGAGGTTACATATTGTTGCTCTACCAACTACATTTTAACATTTATTCATTGTAATTAGTTAAATTTCTTTAATATTAAAAATTCTTCACAATTAATATTAATCTAAATTCCTCCAGTCCTTCTGTAGGGCTTTGTGTTCTGTATTAGTTTTTTTTTCAATGCAAACATTTTCGGTAGTAAAATTCCTTTTATTTTCTCTACAGACAGACTTAATGAATAATTCTCGAAGATTTTCCTTATAGTGGAAATGTACGGAATAAAAAAAAAATTAGCTAAGCTAGGTCAGATTTTAGTTAGAGTCACTTTAGAGAAATTATTTGGAGTGAGGAGATATAGCCTCGTTGAGTAAAATGGTGCCATATTTTATCCCACATTAAGCAACTTTTGCAGCTTTATTTGTTAGTTTTCAGATTACAATTGAATGTTTTTACTTTTAAAAAAAAATGGGATATCAATTTTTGTCATAGTTTGTAGGCTATGAAATACCTTACGTTTCTGAACTCATATCTCAATTTATGAGGATTGGATTTGGATTTAATAATAACCCTAATTCCGAAGTGAAATGAGTATTTTTTTTTTCTTGGCTATCAAAATAATTTTAATTTTATATACATATTTTTTAAAATACCACACAGCTAAATTTTAAAACTTTAACTCTGGAGTTAAAAATATGATTATTAAACTTAAGAAAAATTGAACTTATCCATAACTTGGGTTAATGATCTGAAGAAGGTCGTAGACACGTGGGGCTAAAGTTTAGTTGCAATCAATTAATCATTTTTTATATTTAGCATAAAGTTAGCATATTAAATAACTATTGTATTAAAAAAAATTACAACCTATTTTCCGTATTGAAAGGTATCTCACATTCCCATATATGATCAGTAATTTTCCAATAATTGGTTTCCATCGAAGGATCGTTCAATATGTAATGAAACATCCCATTTTCAATTAAACTCAGAACATGACCACTCAATGTTTGTATTTGAACAAACAGTGTTTAAACTGCATACGTTTTACGTAATTATAGTGTTCAGATAACCAGAAGTTAATTAATGTTTGTGCTGCATTCTATAATGAGATTATTATGTTTACTATTAGATTACTACAATTTTATAAACCGATACTAATTCCAAAGTCTTTTCATTTTCTTTTATTCTCTTAAAATTCTATAATTTTTTTTAACTTCTCTTAACATTTTTTTCTTAATTTAAAGTTTGAGTGAGTCTTTTTATCTACTGGTAGTTTTTTTTATAAACCAAAAACGTTCTTTGACAAAAGAATTTTATAAGTTTTTTTTTGTTTCTTCAGATGGATAATAAATGCATGAAATTTCAATTAAGACTAAAACTTAACGTAAGAATAAAAAATGTAGGTATAAAATATGAAAATGAATTTATGTGAATAAGATGGGGGAGGGGGTGCAGTCAGCAAATAAACATAAAAAACAAAAAATATTCTATTTATAATCTTAGAAATTTCTTGAGACTGTTTAATATTGTTTAAATAATAAAAACTATTAGCTAAGCTGATTGGTAAGATTGTAGACCAATCAGCTTAGCTCATTTTTTTTTAATTCCGTAAATTTCCACCATAAGGAAAATCTTTAAGAATTATTCGTTAAATCTGTCTGTAAAGAAAATAAAAGAAATTTTACTACTAAAAATATTTGCATTGAAAAAAACTAATACAGAACACAAGCCCTTGCAGAAGCGCTGGAGGGATTTAAATTAATATTAATTGCACAAAGAAATTTAACTAATTATAATGAATAAATGTTAACATATAGTTGTAGAGCAGTTATGTTTATAGTTTAATATTTGAGGTCTGGCTGCTCGTTGAGATGATGAGGTCCAATTATTCAAATTTCTGACGAGTATTTTTGAATCGTGCGCCATTCATTAGGGCAGATGTATGCATACAAGGCAACAATGCACAAGTGCTATTCCACATGACAGTAAGCCATACATTCTCTTATATGTAATGTCCTAGTGCTGTAGGATAAAACCTATAATATAATTGTTAATGCATAAATTTGTTTTTTATTATCATACTTTATGCACGCTCAATTCTCTCAAAAGGGATAAATAAAACCACTAATGGATCCTATCCAGTTAAGGTCGGGCATAAATAAGAATCACTTTATGGTGTCAGGTCAACTAGTCAGACAGTTGTGAACTAATAACATTTTTACAATTTTTTTTTCAAGTCCCATATTCAAAAGATGAAAATTACTTAAGAACTATAGCTGAGCTGTAAAATTATGAACCATATAATTTTTCACAGAACAGTAGAAGAGCTCTTTTGTGCCACTTCAATACAACGCCTAAAGACGAAAAGCCTTACCGAGCGAGGCCTTGACGTTCACAATTGCTGGAGGATTTCTTTACTTTAATACTGGGCTAGTAGAAAAAAAAAGTTTTTCAATACAAGTTTAGAAAAAAAAAAATGAACGTAAAATTCAAAAGGTGCCTTCTCTGCTGTTTAATACGAAAACGAATTGAGAAAAACAAAACAAAACCATTATGGAAAAAATTATCCTTTGATGTGACTCAGGACCAGAGCGGTTCATTATTTGTCCGTGGTTGAAATATTTTCATAAATACTGTTTCTTTACTTTTTTTTTTTTTTTTTTTATGTATTGTTTATTAAGCCAACCCTTGGAAGGAAACAGCAGAGTTAGGGGATGAAGCAATAACTCAACGGGGAAAAAGTAATTATTTTTCACAGAGGCGTTTCATCTTCAATAGTCGCTGTCTTTGGCCCACGGCTGTTAATCAAAGCCTTAATAAATAACCCGGCACATGTTCAAACGAGATAGTTAATGAGCTTGTTTGTGCTTGCTTAGACGTGGAGTGCTAAAGTATAAATATGCATTCAAATTTTCCATAGAGAAATGTTCTAATTTCATCTTCTAATTAGTCGTAGATTGGCATAAGGCTAAGTATAAATTAATTATATATAAATATGAATTAATTACCCATTCAGATTATACAATCAACCTCAATATTCTAAAAAATAAAAACAGTGACCTGTTTTATACTCCACTACGTGCGCGTAAGTCCCACGGGTTTGAGCATCGGTGTATGTATGAATCAGTACTTTGTTTATATCTCGAAAACTATTTATTTTGATGAAAAATTAGCTTCGTACAAAATTAAAGAATATTAAATTTCTTGCAATTTTTTGCCTAATGAAACCAACAAAAGCGAGCTTTTCGTTAAGTTTATTAAGACCAGTATATATGATAGCTTTGATATGAGTCCAACGAATTTGCGCGTTAGGTTTTCACAAACTGTATCTGTAATAACAGCTTTGAAAAATAATCTATAATTAAAACATTGTGAAAGAGATTAAGAAAAACAGAAAGATGAAACATTTACGGAAATAATAAAATACCGTTTAGAACCAGTACGGCCGTTATTGAATATTTAACTACTTCAAGTTCTTTTTTTCAACATTATCAATACTGTGATTTTTTTTTAAAATAGTTTCCGTTGATATTACCATACATTTATGAGTTTAAAAAACAACAAATACTTCTGATACGGAACAAGTTAATATGCTTTGTTTTGTGAATTTTAAGAAACATAATTAGAAATAAAGAAACTTTAAGATAGTTTAATCGAGCAATATTGAAAAAGATATTGAAAAACGACATGACCCCTTTTTTTAATAAGAATTTATTTCTTATAATATTTCATAAAATCAATATTTCGGAACATAATTTAACATGAGAGAATCAACAAAGTAATTTAAAAAGTCGAAAAGGTAAGAAAAAAAAATGAATCACTTCCAGCTATCCAAAATTTTATGGGTCCTTAATATATTCAAAAAACACCTACTCAGATAAGAGGTTGCAATACAGTTAAAACAAAAACTTTTTCGGGCTCATTAGATTTTGATGTGAGTAAATCCACTGACGATTCAATAAAATATTAACAAATGCACGTTTTTTATAGATTAACAGGCTGAATAAAAAGAACTTGTACTTAGATGGGTAAAGAGGTAAAAAGAGTCAAATTTAACAGACAAATAAGTCTCCATTGAGAAACCTAATCCAAGGTGATACTTTTTCAAGCATCTCAATGGGCAGACTGGAATTGACAAGTCCTTTCACAGGAGGACAAGAGGAAAAAAATCTGAGCCAATCAATTTGATGGACACGAGAAGGATAGTCAGCCACTGCGACAAATCAGCGGTCGGGACAAAGTGGAGATTTCACTATATGTATAACCAGATCCTATCATCCATTTAATATCAAACATCGGAATTGGCAGGGCTGTTTACAATTCAATCATTATAGAGAATATAATTCGTTGACAACATAGGCAAATATTTTAAGCCTAAAATGTCTACAGTAGGAATATAAGTTATAGGGGAAAATGAGAAGATACAATTCAACACCATATTAATAACAGAAAGTATAATATTTCAATTTGTATGCAAAAAAAAATAATAGAAAAAATAAAATAATAAAAAAAAAATAAATTAAAAAAAAACCTAATTTTGTACCATGTGACATGTTCAGGTTTTGGGCATAGTACCTGGAAAAAAACCATCATGGGATCTGCCGAAAGAAGTGAAAATACTGTGATATAATTCATTTTAGATCTAGAAAGTATCAAATTCCATTTTAAAAATTTACATGTAATTTTTGTTTAAATATTTTTTATATACGAACAGTAGACACTAGAATTAGGACTAACACAAATTAATGTATTCTAGGTTCATTGATAAATTACTTATTATATATTTTAATAAATAAATTAGTAATACAAGAATAGAATATCATATCGTATGGAATAATTTACAAACTAAATACTCGATGAAGGAGTATAGCAAGTCACCGAACTTTCCTCAACTTAATTAAAACATCGCAATAAATGAAAAACTATATGAACTCAATAGTATTATGAGTAACTCTACTGAACCTATGACCTAAAAAAATATGATTGTACGTCCACGTTATACCAAAATTTATACTAAATCAAATCATAAATAAATAACATTTAAATACCTAATTAATATTGCATACATGAAACTTTCTACAATTGGATTTTCTATGGGGCCACGTTGTGATGACACGATAAATCAGCGAATCCATGAGAGTCAACTACTAACTTTCATAATTATTGCTCC
The DNA here is from genome assembly GCF_000696795.3 of Halyomorpha halys. Lineage (NCBI taxonomy): Eukaryota > Metazoa > Arthropoda > Insecta > Hemiptera > Pentatomidae > Halyomorpha > Halyomorpha halys. Next base: position 1,150,409 of record NW_027104700.1, on the reverse strand, counting down.
TCTAAGTTGGGCTTGGATGGACAACTAATTATGAAATTAATTAAAGTCAGATAAAATAATGAGCTAATATTAAATGATGTATTATCCATGCAATTAATTAGATTTAAATTATTCAATGTGTTCTTTTTCATTAACGCTTCGAAATAACTGCCAATTACATATTTCATTGGTATCTCGGTTATTCCGGAAAATAAAAGAAAAATACTAAATATTTTGAAACCAGAATATTTTCAAAGCAAAATCGAATCAACATAAGAAATTATTTAGTCACACTTTAAGAAAAGGCGTTTGAGTGAATAGTGTCAACACCATATTTTAGATTTAGCTTCAATATCACAGGTCGCCCACTGTGGGCTGCTCCTCGGAATTCTTCAATGCCATCCCTCACTTTTCACCTTTTTTTTTAGCCTCAGAAAAAATTTTAATTACTTAGAAAAAACTTTTAGTTATTTACTGGTATAGTAAATATATAATTTAAATAATATACCGCTGTCAAATAATTTGTGGCGTTTTCTTATATTCATTTGATGATAGATCTAACATTCATTCTTACCAATGATTTAATAGTTATTTCTCTTTGCTATAATATAACATATTTTCTACAACATATAATATTGACATATTATATACAACAGAAAAAAATATTGAGAATAATTTTTTTAATGGAAAAATTTACTAGCGGCTACACAACTTTATAAAACAGAGGACGTCTCACATTTTATACTCGAAATGAAACATTAAATAAGATCAAAATAATTGTACCATAAATACTACTCTTTATAAAATACATTGACTTATTTTTTTGTAATGAGTCTGGAACCAATACTGAAATTATAAAAGGCAATAAGTATTCTCATAGTTCATTTTAACGTAAATGAAACAGATTAGACTAATGTTCCAATGCTATTATCCCAATACTGGCGCCCTAAAACTCATCTACTAGCATCTTCGTCAATGTGAAGTTATAGTGCCTCTATATAGCTTGACTTTACAACTACTGAACATTTCCCTACAACCATACTACTTTGCAATCGCCAGACAACCGAATGTACCGCATAAAGACTGATTTTGCATCCCAAGCGAATAGGGCTACATTAACTGCCTTTCGATCGACCCAACATGGCATACAAATGTATTCAGAGCTTCTTTCTGATAGCTTTTACAATAGCATCCGAGTAGAAAAACAGAGGGTAGAGGAACTCCGCATCAAATGTATTCCTTGCCGCATGGTTGAAAAAGAACTTTCTATACTGTTACACATACAATATAATTAATATACTCAAAATTGATAAATAATTAATAAATACAATGACGAAGGTACCAACGACACTTATATAAATAAGGATGTCTAAAATATGAACAGAAATAAATTTGAAATTGTAAAGATCGTTGATCAAAGGATTGAGAGTTATAGCAGAGGAATTCCAGATATACGGACTGAAAGCTCATTAATGTCAGATTGCAATGCAATAACAACTTTATAAGACTCAAATATTTAAGTACAAAAAGATTAAACTCTTTAACAATCATAATTTTTTTTGTAGAAAAAAAAATCGAACCAGTAAATTGTTTTAGTTTTGCTTTTGGATTGACTGATTTTTTTTTTTTAAATTTTCTTTACGTAGTTGCTCACTTATTTTCCAATTATTTATTCATATATGTTTATTTGAGATGCGCATTATAATTTATATATTATTTTATCATTATTACTAACAGACTCGGCAATGCTTCGAAAATGCTAGATTTAGGGATGTGGAGAAATTAATCGAATACTATAGAATTAAATTTTAT
>NW_027104700.1:1078560-1148128 GCF_000696795.3 Halyomorpha halys | reverse complement strand
ATTATTAAAAAAATTACTAGTAAACATTAATATATGTAGATAATTTTAGATTTCACTAGAAAAAGTATAATTGTTGAAACAATAAATATATAAGAATCTTAAATATTCAGGAGGAATGTCCCATCTTTAGCCTAGAAGGCTCTAAATTCTGTTTACTTTTTAGCAAGAAACGACTTAATTTACTTCCCCAAAGGCAGATTAGCTTCAGAGGCCATAACATTGAAACGACAATACGACCAATGCTTTCTTATGGGCCAACGGGCAATTTAGGGGACTGAGAAAGGACACGCACAAAGGGTGACCCTTTTTGGTAAGGCCATGCACGTGGGCTACTTAGCTCTCTAGATTAGAAGACCCAAAGGAGAAATTTATGCACACCGGCGACAGATTATGCCATAGATATCCTTTATCTGAAGAAGATATAGGTAATCCTTTCATACGACCCCATGCCCACAAATCCATTAATTCTCAACATCGCATATCCAACTACTTAAAATCTTTACTGAAGTCTAAAAATAGCATGGTCTAGGCTTTGAATTATAAGATTTGAACAGCCACAGAAAAACTATAATTGAATAATTTCACAATGAAGCTTTTAAAATTGTTTTGTTTTGTAAAATAAAGATAATGGAAATAATACTAGCATTAACTGAACAGTATCACGAGATAATTTATTTATTAAACAAATAAAAAAATTATGCCTACAAATTCAAGAAAATATTGATATAGCAGAACGCAGTGGTCTAACGGCCCGCATATGTATAGAGAGCATAGAAAATACACTCTCTTGCAGAAATTTTAGAAAACAATAATTAAAGAACACGCGATATAACTAAGACATTACGAAATTAAAATATAAATTACATACTGATCATTGGTATTTATAAATCATAAAAGTATTTAAAAGATAATAAATGGATACTTTTGAAATCGTTAGGTGATTTACCGATAAATTATAACATATACAACTGGCTTTAATAAACTAATGGTTAGTAGAGAGGAGTTGGACAAAATTAATCACTGTATAACAGTACATTAAATATTATAATTTAAATTTTTTTAAAATTACATAATTATAATAAACTTATTTTTGGCTATTGATTATTAATACAAATATAATGTATTAGAATATTATGTTCCATGAAACGTTAAATGTAGTAACTGATGAGATTTATCAAAAACATAAATCCAAAATTTCAGTTCTTTACAATCGCCAATCCAAAAACAAAGCATGGAAGAATTACTATAAACAAGTTCTTTATTCGGTATCAATAAATTTATGCAATCAATCAGATACAGTACTTTTATATATAAAATGCAAAATAAATGTACAAAATATTATTTGTAATGCAAAAAAAAAATGTTATTTAGAAATTTAGGCCCAAAATACATTAGTTGAAGATAAAAGAAAAAAAATTATTTTTTATATTTTCTTTTCCAACTTTAACCATTAGTTTTGGTTTGACTTTTTAATGTATTTTATTATAGGTTTTTTTCTTCATTATCTTTAAAACGTAATTACCAACACTTTTTTCTTTATTTCAAAGCATATTTTAATATTTCAAAAAAAATTATTCCAGACATGACCTATATTAGAGAATTATACGGCATATAAATGGGGTCTCTGTTTGAGTACCCTAATAGCTTTAGAGTTATCCTCACGAATCTGGGCATTCCCCACATTCCAGCCCTTGGAATGGAGATATTTCATAGCGGTAGGGGTTTCCACCAGTACTTGATTTGATCGTGGTCGGAATTATAATTAATACATTACAGAAACGGTCCATTCGAAATATTCATCAATTAATTGATATATGAAAGGGTACTCCGATAACATCAAATTAAACTTTGCGAAGATTGGGAACTCAGCCGTAACCTTAAAGACCTTTTATACTGAAAATATGTTCTTTTAATGAAATATGTGTCAATTATGTGTGACACATAGGGCACTTACGGTAGAGGTATTTCACGGGCGTGCCAGTGCGGCTAGATATTGAACAGCGTGGTGCTGTGTTGCAGTGCGGCTGCGGTCGCCATGGATACCCCTCAGTCGGTCGTCGGGCCTCTTACCGGCGCCGTGTCTGACTGTATGTCCGCCCACGTGGAAAAGTTTAGATGCTTAGTAGCCAAGTTAAGAAAATATCCCTAAAACCCAAATAAATTTCTAAAAGGAATTATTTTAAAAGCATTACCAAAAATAAACAATAACCGGAGAAATATATAAACTGAAATGAAAAATTGATATGGTTCTATCAAAAAATACTGGTTTAAGAAAGTAAAAAGGAAAGCATTACATATTTAAATCAAATATTGCTAACCACTACAGTTAAAGAATGATAGGGCAACTGTTTGAAAATTGTGTAGGGAATTATAAATAAAATAGGAATCATTTATAGGAATATGAATTTTATTATAATAACATTTTTTTAGTTTGTTTTTTTTTTTTCAAAAGAAGAAATATGAATAATATGGTTTACGGCATTTTTTTAACATGATATACATAATAAAAAATCTGAGATAAGTATTTAAGATTACTTATTATTTACTTATATGTACAACAAGTTACAGAATTTCTTCAGGGATTTTGACCCAGAATTTCTCAAAAAATGTGATAATTTACGGATTCTGACAAAAATTAATTCAATTCTGATATAAAATTTTAAGACCAATATAGGTTGGGATTTTTTTTTTATCTGTACCGCACTGAAGGCACTAATCTAATAAAAAAAACTTTCTAAAATACAAAATTCTAAATTAAGGAAATTTATAACTAATCTATATGTGAGATGACATATGTGTTTATATACGCTTATTTAGGGTTTGTAGGTTTAAATGAAAAAAAAACAAGGAAGAAACAAAAAATGTAAAACGGAATCCATTGATAACTTATGATAAATTTTGGTAAATAATCGAGGCCGTTTGACAAGTCGTAGGTTTTAGACCTATGGATTAAGAGAACATGCGGTAAAAAAATTAAAACAATATTTATTTAATCACTTATTTTAAGAAATGTAATTGTAAAACACGGTTAACTTATAGTCTCCTAACGAATTAAAAAAAATACAAATTCTAATCATAATCGCACCAATTATACATAGAATTCAAAATAAGTATTTAGTTATTACAAAAAATGTGACTGCAACTCAGAAAATATCTAATAAGACAATATACTTACTTACGGTATCCCACAGACAGCTTCCGAGATAATCGACAACATCCAAAAAATAAGACATACAATCGTGATTTCTCAAAAAGAAATCTAATAAAAAGAGGTGAACAAACGCATAACAAAACATGAAATGATTGTTGATTTGTAAGAATAAATAAAATTTTACAAACGTACTAGGCCAAAAATCGTTCGAATCCATGACAATCCGGTTACAGAGAACCACTAGGAAAAACATTTAGCACTTACTACAAGAGTGGCAGGAGATCCCCTCCATGGAAAACATGTTAATTAAATTGTCTACTACACTCGTTTACTCAGGGGCGTTAGAAGCCAGAACAAACAGCCCTTGCTCATTGCTTCAGTCACTGTCCATAAAACAATACTTCCAATTCGTCCGATGCAATATTGCCTCCAAACTTTATTAGATTAGTTAAATAAAAACATATCGTTTTTATTTAAGAGAGCCCTAATTATTATCAAACATTTACTTCATTTTTTAATACTAAAAAAAATTACATTCAAAATACCTCTGATACTTCCAATGTAGTATTGCCTCCAAGTCGTATACTTCATTCGATACGTTAAATAAAAAACTTATCGTATTGATTAAAAGTGATAAAATTCACTTTTATCTTCATTAGAAACCAAATTATTGTAAAATATAAGTTATATGTTGCATACAGAAACAAGAAAAAATCTTTCAAAATACTAGTGTATTATTGCCTCCAAATTATGTAATTTATATGATTAGCTAAATTAAAAACATATCTTATTTATTGAAAGCTGTAATGGTTACTTTTAGAGAGCGGCAAAGTGTATAAATCAGTAAATGACCGAAATAGGTTAAGTGTATTATTAACTAGATATATTTGTAGATTTAGCAAGAACAATCTTCATATTTCATTGAATTTAGATCGATAGTCTTAAAATAAATTTAATTCACTTTAATTCCATGACAAAAATATCCAAAACTTCCACTTGAAAAAATATAGGGGAATGTGAGAGCCGTATGTTGCACCAAGAGAGTTAAGGAGTCTACCTTAGCGACCACGTAACTGCAGCGGTGCCTGTTCCATTCCAACCTATAGGAGCCGACCTTTATTTCTCGATGATCCCATCTCACTATAGCTAGAATGGAGTAGTAACCTATAAATAAACCAGGGAGGGTGTACAAATTAGGGAATAGAGATAATTTGGAGTAAACGTATGATCTACCTCGAACTATATAATTTTTTGTAGCCTAATAAATAATCTGATACATATTTCAGAACACCAATTTTAATCCAAAATACTTTTGTTTGTCGATATAGGCCAGACCATATTTAGAGGTCTATTTAGGAAAAACTGGACTAATAATGTCTATTTTAAAACTTTTTATAAACGGATATAAACATTTTTTAAAAAAATGTTAAATTGGACGACGTCAGAAAGACTTTTAAAACCCAATAATCTTGATATTCTGGGACTTTATATGGTTTTCCACCTATCACTCCAAAATGGTGCCTTTTTACGAAAAAGTTGTGTCGAATTCTAAAATATTAAGTTTTGTATCGAATAAGTATTAACACTTCATAATTTGGTCAAGATGTTCTTCCCCGTCCATGTGTACCTTTTAGGAATCATAGGAATAAATCATTTGAGGTCTGTTAGATCCCAAAGTTCTCCCGATGTAGCCCCTTGGTTTTTCACATCTTTGTATCTATATCTAGAATGTCGTACCTGTTATTATTATATACCTGTTAGTACTTTTCTAGATGGGACCGTCTTTGCGAGGATCTTAGCAGATAACTTGCATTTAAAACGTCTTTAGTCCCTAAAAATAACACCTTCTCTTTTGATTCTGTTATGATGATATTGCTAACAACGTTGTCTCCGATGAGACGGAAACGAGGTCATCTGAATACTACTAGAGTTCGTCACTGGATAAAAATTGGAGGTTTATTATTGAGGAAGGCGCTAAAAAAAACTATCAAATATAATTTTTATAATTTATAATAAGTTTTATGATCTTCAAAAATCCTTTAAAAAAATGAAAATGGTCGATTTCTGTTTCAGCTAATCAATTTGTTACATAGTAACTTATGTTCTATATTTAAAAATTAAATTAAATAACTTAAAAATAACTCCGTCGTGTTAGATTAAGGTAAAGCATTTAACTTAAAACAATAAAATATCATCATTAATATTCTATTAGTGCAATTACATCAATACATAAATTAACATACATCGATCAGTGAAGAACATACTAATGAACACAGCTACATATGAGAACTAAGAACTGGATCGGGAGACCAGCAGCATATCAACGACCCTTAAGAGGGAAAGTGTTAAGCATTGAATGTATGGACAAATAAGAACGGGGTTACAATCAATCGCAACGCCATGGTTCGGATGCAGACTTTATTCTGCCAACATAGCGCAATAGATACTTTCACCCACTTTCCAAACGTATAGCTCTGCTTCTTTAAGATGGTTTGGTAACGAAGAAATCAGGACGGCCATCCTTCCACTCTAGAGTATTTGATGAGAATATTTAATATCGAAACTAATTAAAGCGCTATACACGCCACAATAATCTGAATGAAGCAATGAGGTCTAGTACTTACTGAACAAGAACTGAACTCCATAGTTTCCAATAAGAGGTTATTTTCTTTCTTATTAATAGAAATATAGAACTTTAGATGATAAGAAGTTTTTCAGAGGCAGACAAAAAAGTATTAAGAAATATTTCGATTATTAAATTAATAAATAAATAAATTATATATAATTTATTTGTGGGGCCAACTGTTGTTGGTATTTTTAATAATATATATAAACAGAAATACACATATACAATGCCCCGTATTGTACATTAAGCCAATATTACAATGTTTACCGCAACCCTATTAAATCCTATCGACAACGCTGCAGAAATGGTGTGCTGATAGCAATTCGGTGTTCCACGTTAGGCCTCTTATGTTCTTGTACTGTTTACGGTCCCAGTTCACCGGATAATTTTTCATCAAAGCCTATCAAATAACTAAACAATTCAGTTATTTAAATACGATAAAATTGAATAATTAATACATTAAAACCTATTAAATAGATAGTTGTGAATATGTTTCCATATATATTGTGAGAAGTAAATACCACTATATGAAGTAATAAAACAATAATAACTGATTAAAAAAATATTACATTAAAAAAAAAAATTAAAAGATGAATAAACTACTTGTGGGGCAAAGAAAAAACGCGATACATTTTTAATAAGATTAATAGCTGTATTTTAAATGCATAGGTAATATTTTTTTCTCTACATTTTTAGAGTAAACAATTTAAGAGATTTAAAAAAAAAAGAATTCAGTAAAATATATCAGTAAGGATTTCGAAATATATTTGAGATTTGCAAACATAAAGGAATCGCTGATTTAAAGTATAGAATAAAGAAACTATAAAAAAAAATATATATAGAAGAAAAAGAAATAACGATTAGATCAGTAAAAGCAATAACTAAATAGAAAAAATAATTAAAAATATTAGATGTTAAAATCTGCAATATAAATAGAACATATGCTGGTATTTTTAATAATTAGAAATCAAAAGTTTAGATGAAAACCAACAAATGATTTACAACAATTTTTTTTATTATAATAATTTTCCCGTTCCCCATAATCGCACACACCCACATATATTCTTCATTTAATAAAACCATCAACATACATAAAAATTACAATCAGAAAAGTTCTTGTACATTCAGGATATTACATATCTTTAAAAAAAATCACTACCTTTATTCATACCCTGAATGTGGGAACTTATCTTGTATTTTTAATAAAAATACTTTTTTTACAAAAGTAGGAAAACCTTATGGCTAGAAATAGGTTTAGACAACTGTCAGGCTGGACCCAGCAACCCTACTAGTAGAGGAAATAAATTGACTAAAACCCTGGGGACCAACTTCACTCGACTAATTTCACCAATAGTGCTATAGAAGGGCTGTTACTTTATATTTACAAGGGAATAAAATCCGAATAGAGGGAGTTCTACGGGGCCTCGAGGGACTACGAAGGGATATGGATAGATTTCATTCCTAAAATTGAAAAAATACGGACCCTCTCTAAGTAATTTCTGATACTAAATAAAGATTCTACGCTTTCTGAATTAGAGGTCGTGAAAAAACAGTAGAATAATTTAAAAATAATAATTACTACTTTTGATAATAAATATTAAATTATAAATATATATGTTTATAACATGAAATTAAGTTAAAACGTTAATTAAATTAAACTAGCAAGTAGAGAATATCAGAATCCTCAGCGTTAATTTACTCCTAAGATTTTTAAGCTAAGGAATACTTCTGGTATTTTGAATAGCTATATTATAGTTAGAATTATCCTATTTCTTATCATCCAAACAAAAATTAAAATAAAATCCGTGTTCTTGTGTTTTACTAGTCTCATTTGCCATCTTTGTTAATTTTGAATTCTTTATGGAGATATTAATTTTTAAAACGAAATAAAAACACACCTTTATACTTTTCCTAAGAACTGTAGCGTTATTGGTATTTTTCAACTAAAAAAAATATAAATTTCACAAAGTTCATTATATTAATAATTTTCCACAAAAATATTGACACCTCTCCACACCTGTTTCTATAAGTCTGCGGCTATAATGCATATAATCAACCTCCCCTGGCTTTTAATACCAGTGATAAATTTGAAATAGAAATGCTAAGATATCCTGGAAACGTTCTTTACCAAGACGTTAGTGAGAACCTTGTTCTGGAGTCCTCCAGATTACCTGTAGATATTTTATCTAAGTAATGACAGTTTAGTGTTTTTTCTTAATAATATTACGTAGATATCTTTATAATTATTAAATTTATATAGGTATGTCGCAGTTTTTGTTCTTGTAAATAAAATATGGTAAGGTACCAATCTGTATTACTCATTGATTTTAATGTTGCATATCGAATAATCAAATAAAAATGATAAAAATAAAGAAATGAATCCATGATTATTATTTAAAATTATTGTTCTGCTCTAATGACTATAATTTAAAAATAATAAAGGGTCATATAATTATTTTCATTATAAATCTGATATTTTACTTTCTACGTTTACAATGGAGTGTAATGATGGAATATAATTAAGGCTATATTTAAAAAATTTTATTGCAATTTTTTTTTCTTCTTTTCTATACGAGACCAACCAATCCCAATCTACTATAGGTGGGGAGGAGAAGAAAAATGACGGTTTAAGTTTTCATTCGCGAAATAAAAGTCAACCTTTCCAGAGGTTTCAAGATAGGCCTGCTACAGTTTAAAAGTTGTCAAGGTCGATGCCTTAAATATATGGGCTACAAACCACCTAATTTATGCTTTTGTTATTTTTGTTAACTTTTTTACGAGTATTTATTAAGCATAAATTAATTTTTATTAATATCTATTGACCCAAAATGTTGGTTATTGAAAAATGAGACAATGGGAAAAAAACAAACAACCAAGTAAAAATAATGTGGAAGGTAGAAATATTTTACAAAGTGATGGTTAGAAATATTTCTGATGATATTGAACAGTTGTTCAAAATATAAAGCCAATATAAATAACATTATCCCATGTGGTTTCAATTTTCACTCACTTCAATTTTCAGAAGGAAATAAGGAAACATTAACAAAAAATTCGAAAAGAAACTAGTTGGTAATTCCGTCATAATTACATTCACACAACCACACAGCTGTGCTAATCAATATGCGAAAACAAGTCCGCATTAACACCTCAACAATTAGTCACAAGCTTAATTGTTTCGTTACTCAACGTTGGTTATGGCGCCCAAATAACGACCATACGTATATCCAACGCATCATTAAAAAACTCTTCAATCTGTCAGCTACAAGGCATAATTTCTTAATCAATCGAAGAGGTCATCGTGCAAACTGACAGAACGACCAGGGTCAATCATAAATATTTTTTTCTACTTCTATTTATTTCTGAAGATGATTCAAAATCACCAATGTGATCAACTATTTAAATCAAATGGCCGACAGAGAACAAAAGAATTAATCGCAATCACATATATATTACATAATTCCCGTTGCACATTTTTAGAAAACCAGTTTCAAAGACTATGATAAAAATCATAGTACAGAATATATCATAAAGTGTTATCTCGATAATCCGAAATAATTACTGCAGGAGGTTGGGATAACAGAAAGTATTAGGAAAAATTTTAAAAAAATAAATGCACATAAATGTTTTTATTTACATATTTTTTCCCATATTTTATGGAAATTTGACAAAGAAATTAAAATTTTAAAAAAACAAATATCTTCTTTTGGATCCCCATTAATGCTAAGTGATGATTTAATTTGTCAAAACTATAATATTGTTCATTTATAGGTGGAAAAAGAATAAGTAAAAATAAAAAACACTCGTTGTATGGATTTATTTAAAATGTGATAAAAAAAAATTAGTTTATAAAAAAAAAAATATATTATACATATTTCTATTAATCAAATTAGTTTACAGAATCAAATGACATATACAGTAGATATTATGTATTTCTAATTCCAATAAAAGATTTTATAAACCCTTCTATAGGAATTAGATTAACTGATATCGAAATTGTACACATATTCACTTTCGTATATATAGATATATTATTATTTATTTATTACACTATTAATAAATTAAGATAATATTTCTCATACTAACCTGGATAAAATCCAAAGAAAATTTGATTTATTGAGAGCTATTCTCTCGGTTGTTACGCTTGGTTAGTAGGGCAAAGGAAAAATAAAATAAATATAGCGTACAAAATGACAACAAAAAAAGTTGTAAATATACTTGAATGAAATGTATAGCATCTTAGGATTATAAGGAGTTCTAATAATGTTTCTTTCTCTCAGATATTAAGGATTTTAATTAATTATGGAATATAAATAATAATATTATTAAAATAAATATAAACATTTATTCTTAAAATAAATTAATATGTCTCACTAAACAAACAATAAGATGGATGTATCATTATTGGATTTACTTTAAACATCGCACACTCCACGTCATCAATTACAATATTTTTATTTTATATTATATTATATTCCTACTAACTATTCAATTTTATTGTGAGGTGTCGGTTTATAATGATGTGTTGTTCATTTACTTTTTTTAAACAACAATGAGTTTTTATATAAAATAAAAATCTTCAAAATCTATCTTCTCAAAGATATTGATTATTGATTATGAATATTAGATTATTGAATTAATATTGCATTGAGGATGCGTTAAGTTAATAAGTATCACTTCTATATTAACATTTATATTAATATTATTAACATTAAATTTCAAAATAATCATTATTTGCAGTTACTTACGAAAACGAACAGAGAATTCCCACTTACCTAAAAACAAAAATAATTAAATATTAGTTTCTATGGAGGAAAAACTATTACATTCTAAGACAACTATAAAATTAGTGATAAAATAGATATTGTTTAAAAAAAATTGATAGCATCGTAGATTAACCTAATAAATAGAAAAAAAGTGGAAATGAAAATATTATTTTCAATAAATTAGTGTGATCTCATGATTTTTCTTTTTTTAAATCAGGTCAGATAATAATATCATATTATTAAGTAAGTTCAGATACTTCTCACAGCGTTAAAATAAAATACGATATCTATATTTTTTTTGGACATGAAACAGAAAAAAATGTGCGTTTGAACAGTAATGAATATTTTTCCCATAGAACAAGGTCGAACTAGCCTTGACTGTGAGAAAGAGCTCTATATTATCTCAATAATTGACGGTCGAAAAAGGAATTTATAGCATACATTTATTTAAATACAGATAATTCTTCGAGATTAGCTAGCAACTCCTTTACTTAAATAATATTACGACTTAATTTTGATAAAACTCATTTAGTATTTGAAATATATATTGCATTCAACGAATAATTTAAACTCATTTCATTATTTCTACCATAATAATAATAATAAAAAACTGTAAGAGTTGTTACACAACTGTAAAAATGTACGGAGATATTGTGTTTACTTTTCATTTATGCGTTATTGTTATCAATTACCGTATTTCAATACATTTGTATTTTTGATCTTTTAGGTAAGATTAAAGGTAATTGCTATAGCAAGAAAATAAAATTAATATTTACAATTATAATCAATATCTTGTCGCTTAGATGAGCAAGATTGTGTACATTTCACAATACCCTTAAATATACTCTAGCGAACAGATTGCGTTCAAAATATTAGCAATATGTCATCTAACAGCTGAGCAATAATGGTTATTACTCAGTAATAATTCATTTATTCTTTTAAAAATTGGATTGGTGACGTAAGAAGTGCTATGTACATAGTGTTCTAGCCTCTATACTTGATTAAAATACAGTTTGGAAGGCGTACACAAAATTTACATTTGAAAAGAAATTCTCGGAACATTTTGAATTAAAACTGAGTTAGTACGGAAAAAAGGAATGACTTTTTCACGTAAAGAAGCCTCATTTTCCGATTCATCCCTGCTTCATATTCTGCTGGGTTCGTCATTTGCTCATATCATCTGGAATACTTAGTCAAACTCCCAAAGCCTTTACTCAATGTATAATACACAAATAGATTTTTTCGTGGCAAATTAATTTTTCATTTAACAAACAGTATCCATAATCATTATTAGGAATAACTAAACCGACAATAAAACCAAAGAAAATATGAAATGAGGTATGGTCAGAAATGAAACACATAAAGCAGAATACTCTTTAATGAATGTAGAAGTTTCGGTCTAAATTATATGAGTTCTTTAGGGCTAACCAAGTAATGATATAAGAATAATAGAAAATAGAAGAATAAATAAAGTAGTATTACAAGAATAAATGTAATATATACATGTAAATAATAATATAGTATACATAAAAATAAATGTTATATACAAAAAGTAAGGAGCATGGGATGATTGATACAATGAACATGAAGAAATGCTAAATTAATGAAAACCAATTAATACGGTATAGATAGGGTAGAATATACATATATATGTTTTAGTACAGGGGTTGTTGTAGAACCCTTTACAAGAAAAATAATATAGAGTGGAATGACAAGAAATTTATAATTAATGGCATAATTGAATCAGTACTATTTTAAAATTTGAATAAGTCGCGTTTCTTTTCCAAAAATTCGTTTCTTGTTGCAACAGTTAAGTTCTTAAAGATAGATTCATAACTAGAGTAAAAACCACGCAGTTTCTCCGCAGTGCATTCCTTCCTCTTTTAACAACATCGCATAATCGCTGTTAATTGCTTAAAAACATAAGCCACTGACTTTAATAGTTCTTATATGCATTACCAAGATGCATTAAGCAATTTTGCAGGTAACCTCTGTTTTCACAGCTATTGACAATATTATCACCATCCCCCCTCCAATTTAGTTCATAATGGCAGTCGAACAGAAGTATCACTCGGCCATATCTCGGCACAAATAAATATTTATGTGTCATGGAAAATGTTTTTAATTGTGAATGACACGGTTTTTATTTGATTATTATAAAATTCTAAAATTTTGATTTTATAAGTTTTTGAAATTACCGATTTAATTATTGATTAATATCTATTTTTATATATTTATATTATTTTAAAAATTTATTTGTTTATTTTCATATGTAACCATGCATAAAGACAATAAGCTATGGATGTGATGTAAACATCTACGTTACATCCAGCATTATCTCTTCTCTGGCTTTGATTTGGCTTATTAGATTAGTAGATTAGACTTATCCTTTCAGTCTTCTAGTGTCTTCAGGAATAAAGGTTGTGCTTATTGTTTATGTTTCGTGGTGAGTAACAAAATATAACAAGTTTTAGCTGGTATTTAGTCGGAATTTAAAAATAATTGGACAGGGAGGTTCCATAGTTTGACTTAACAACATAGAGCAACTTGGTAACTGTTGTGGAAGATCCATCGATATAGATTTTTACAAAAAAAAAATTGATCATTTCAAAAAATTGAACGCATCAACTTAAAAAAACTACTAATCCAATTTAAATATAATTCTGGCATCATTCAAGCAATAAAAGAATATTATCAACTTGTATCTATTGTACTTAACATTTCCGATCCCACGATTAACATTTAGAAACTATTTTGCGCAATCGTCTATTGTATGGTTTATTGCGAAATCGGTAAAGGAATTTAAACCAGTCTTCCACTGTATGTGTAGTTCATCACTATTTAAACTGAAGTAACAAAGACACATAAGCAAAGAGATTTTTCAAAATCAGATACACTGGTTATCTTTCGGACAGATGACATTAAGCAACCACAGACCTAAGTAGAAGCTATTTCGCGAATTGTCGTCACAATATGAAAGAAAATTCACAGTCATTATGCAAAGTAACGAGTTGTTTTGATGGACGAATGGAATGGGTTTTGAATGCCCAATGAATAAATGAACAGAGTAATACACTTAGTTAAAGTGACCTTTAAAAAAAATCTCTGTTTTTCGAACGGTGGAAATATTACACAGGGAGCCAAAGCCCAGATTTTCACCCTTATCTTTTTTTTCTACGTACACTTCGAAAATACACAAAAAACGGATTTAAAATAAATGCAATTTTCATTGACACGAAAGGTACCAAAGATATATATTATCCACTTTTATCCAACCCAAACGAGAATTTAATAATTTTTTTTTAGTCTATATAGTGTCACGTACCATCTAAAGTAAGCTTAAACATAAAAAGAGTTGTAATTTTTATAGAGTTGACCCTAAAATTGTTTGAAATTTAGAACTGGAAAGTATAGACTAGTAGAAAATGTAGTTTCAACAATAGAAAATATTAATTCAAAATTCAGAATGACACAAAATATGATAATTAAATAATTCTTGAAATTATTTATTCACAGAAAATAATCGTAGTCCAAATATAGATACTAAAAATAGAAGTTAAAATATGCAATTTTAACGAATTGAAAAAATATATAAGCATATAAATATAATGGGATATAGGGTATATTATGAATGCTGATAGATATAAAATGCATCTTGATGATAGGAAAATACCGCGAAACGTTGTAATATTATCATTAACAAAATAAAAAAATGAAGGAACAGATTATTTATAACATATATTTAATAATATATACTAATTGGTTTAATAAATAATTGTTTGCTATTGAAAAAATTGATAATTTTAGAATTAATTGTAAATTACCATATTTTCGACATGAATAATTTCATGAATATGCATTGATAACATGGCTCTTAACGTGTTGTGGATTCGCAATGGATTAATGAAATCAAGTTATTACTTAAATAACTGAATAGGTATTTTAAAGAGTTGTAATTCATTACATATTTCTAAAATTCAATCAAGAAATCGTAAAAAAATATAAAGGTGATTCTGTCAATTTTTTTTTGTTGATTTTTATAATAGTTAAACACAAATAAAGGATCTATGGCAATCGTATGTCACCTTTCAAAACATGAAGACATGAACTATTTGGAAATGTTCCGAGAAAAACCTGATGCATAATAACTATATTAAAACCTGAATAAATAAGAAGTATATTTAATATGGTTTCTAACAGTAAAATTAAAAGTGAGGAAGAATGTATCAGTGGTCAATATTTTTTTTTCATCATTTATTTATTGTTATTTACAACCGTATAACATATATACAAGTAAATTTGCTGTAGGTGAGATAGTGACATGATACAAACATGTGGAAAATCTACCCATTGATAGAACTCCAATTACATTTCTAGAGAAGATCCCGAGGGCATCTTCTTTTCAGACGCCTAGGAGGATTATTAGGTAATGAAGGAGAAGCCAAGTTAGAAACAAGTGGATTTGGGCGGTTGAGAAGTTTGCCATGGAAGGAATCGTATCTGGTTCCGGCCAAATAGGCAACCTATGGAACATTGGGGCCATGATGGATGACTTGATTTGTGGCAAAGTAAGAAGTGTTAAGGATTTTGGACTGTAAGGATTGGATTCGGGAGGAATTTGATGGTTTAGTGGATCCCCAAAGCTCAACTCCGTATGTCCAGATATGTGGTAAATATAAAATTTATTTCAACAGTAATAGCATGCGTTCATAATGGAAAGAGTTGTATCCATTTCGAACAATATGGGGTGTTAAACGCTTTAGCGATTTATGTTTCGGTAGTAATAGAATAAAGCGAACTTAGGACTTGACAAAGTATTGTCTAATTTTGAAGTTGATCTTGGAATTTTGGAGCCTTTTGTTAAAGAGTATCAATCACCGAGCAGGGATGATCTTTTTCGAAGCATTAGTTATTACCACATCATTATAATAATTCAAAAGAATTTTATTTTAAATAATTCAGTATATCATCACTGAAATACTACAGCAATAAATAATTCTAATTTAACAAACAATATTCACAGACGCGGCGGCTGGTCAGAAGAAGAGGGGAGGAGGTGCGAACAACACTGGCGGAGGCGTCAGGAGCTCATACCCAGGGCCAAGTTGAGGCAGCCTTCTCCGGAATATTCCAAGTGAGTAGGACTTATATTTAATATAACTTATATAAAATAACACTAAAGAACTTATATTTAATATAAAATATTTTATATTAATATTAATCACATCTGATCAATGCAGGATTTTTTCATCTGTTTGTTCATGTCCATCGAATAAACTCACCCATACCGTACGTGATACCCATAACTACATCGACTATATTAGCGAAAAACTTTTCAATGAAGTAAGAAGTTAGGAAATGATCTTCTGATGTATCTCCTAACTTATTAGCTGAACATCACTCACGTCTGGGTTATGTTTATTTTTATGAAAACTTCAAAATTAGCAGTGATGCAATAATTAATGTGAGTGAAGAGTTGAATTTATGAAAATGGAGCTTAGTTTTTTTCATTAATGAAGCCGTTTTCTACAATTTATATTTTGCTCTGTGATTTAAATTAACACAGCCTATTCAAGAAATAAATTTTAAATAAAATTGAAATTGAAATAAAACTTTTAAATAGGGACCATGGAAGTAGTCGATACATTTCAACAGGAATTTTTCTTTTATTATCCAATTTAAAATCATAACTTTCATGATATCTTTTAATAACCCTAACTCAGATATTACTTTAAATGACTAAGAATAAAGAATCAGTTTGTTAAATGTTATATTTTTTAACGTCATATATATTAATTATAACTGAATAAAATAAAACTCTTTATAGTGTGAAATTGATCTTGATGCTGTATAGATAGAAATGGCTAAATAACTAATTAATTTTATATTATTTTCAGTGAATTTTTAAAGTCAATAAAATTACGAAATTCCATATTTTTAAATATCTGATGGCTGTGAGGCCTTCCATATATTATATTAACTTAAAATAAATGACCAACATGATCTGCTTTGTACATAACTTAAGAATTATTAGTAAGATGTTTGAAATTTAAGTGTGGAAAAGTTGTGATAAAAAAAAAATGTACTTAGAAAACTTTAAATTTTCAAAATAAATCGTAATTCAGTTAGAAAACTTTAACTAAGGAGAGTGGGGTAGTATAAAAGTATACCTCTATGGTAAACTATGATTATACCTCAAATATCTAATACCTATTAAACTGAGCTATCAAATAACTTATAATTATTAATCTATCATGGTAAAAAATACTACTTTTATTTATTTTTTTTTTTTGCAGACAAAAAATATTATGTGTTGGAACTTTATATTAGAATTATTTTATGGGTTAATATATACTCAATAAATAAAATCATCCTTGTAACAGAGTAAACACAAAGTTTACATAAACTGATCTGGTTAAGATAAATAGACCACACCAACTAGAAATAAGGTCAGTAACTAAGCCAACCCTAGCAAGTAAATATTTACAAGCTACTGCTAGCAGCTATTTAGCACACGGCTGACAAATTACCGCCTGTGGCTACAGAATATTTGCAATGCTGTTTGACTGAAGTAAGTTCTATCAAACAAACAAAATGGCCGACTGATAGATGAAAGAGATCTAAAATACTTTCGTAAATAAATATTTAGAGCTAAATAAGGGATCATTCATTAAAGTACTGACATAAAAACCTTTCTGTTTAGATGACTAAGCGGTTACGGAGAGGTTTATTTATAAATAAATAAAATTATTTATTTAATTCTTAGATACAAGATAAATTTACAATCGACTTAAGGGATACTTTTTCTTCTCTAGTATTGAAGGAAGACATGTATGCATGTAGGAAATGTAAAATTTTAGTGTCCTCAGAACCAGACATTTTCACTCGCATTATACTTGGTTACATGTTTGTCAGTCTGTAGTCTAGTTTGCATACAAAATTAGCTAACATGTGACATTTTAAGATGCAATGAAGTATATAAATTACTCAAAAACTAGAAATTTCCAGAAAAAGAATAAATTCCTGAGAATGTAATTTTCAAAATAGAAAATTAGGTTATATAAAAATAAATAAAATAGAAATCATGGGAAAAATAAATTGACCTATTTACCAACTTGGCAGACGTTTTTCTTTAATTATATAACTTATTTACCAACAAATATTAGAATATGCTACGGACCTAAAAATGAGGTCGTAGTGACCACTGTGTCTAACAAACAATTAACAAATATTAAGGAAACAAAATATAAAATTAAACTAAAATTAGGAATGAATTGAATAAAATGCCGGAATAACCACAAAACCATAGCTTACATTATACAATTAGCAATCTACAGAAAGTAAATATTTGGACTCAGCAAGAGAACATCTCCTATATCTACGTTAAAGCAGAGACCCATAAGTTGCTTTCTCTCTGGGTCACTGCTAATGAAAACTTGTAGAGCTGAAGTGGGACCGCTAAATCTACAAGCACTCTGGACACTTGTCCAGGTGACTATTGCCAGAACACCAGTCGCACCCACTACGTTTATAACTCCTGAGATTTGTAAGAATGAGTGAAGTTGAATAGGTATTATTGAATCGGAATATTCAGTTGGTTGGGAAGGTAATGAGAGGAGAGCAGAAAATAATGAAATGAAATAGGAATTTGTTTTGTTGGTTTAACGTTCTGGTGTAATAAAACTATATTATGCTACAAAAAAAAAAACCTGAATTAATGTGGGGGAAGTACACTAGGGTGGTGTAAAGCTTCAGTAGTAAACTGTAGAAGTCTCTAGAATTATGGCTTGGACGAACTTTTTTATTGGAAATATCGATCTCTGAAAAGTTTTGTATTTTGCTGACAAATAATTTTTCATAGAAATTCTTGAAATTTTAATAACAACCATATTGGAGAAAATCAAGTGGTAGTGTTTTTGTCCCGGTTCAAAGAATAAATCTTGACAATACGATAATGAGAAATATAATATATCTCATTTTTACCGGGTTTTTAAATTCCGAAGAGATGAAAATGTAAATACATTCTTCCCAATTATCCGAAAAGATTAAAGAAGAACTATTGCAGAAATTTGCGGTGGAAAAGACCTGATTTTTGAACCCTCGAAAACGCCCCCGCTCACAGTTCCCTGCCTCTGCGACAATTTGTAAACAAAATGGTAGGAATCCTGTGCCTCATTCCACTTTTTTTTTATTTTCTCTCCTGAAAAGAGACATGAAAGAGAACCGTTTTTTAGGGAAATGGACCATTTGAAAAACGATGAGTACACAAAACAACCGTATCTTAAAAATGTAGACAACTCAAAAGAAACCTTCCGTGACGATGCAAGGCTTACTGACTGAGGAATGGTAGCTTAATGACCGTAGAAATGGTAAAACAAGAACTATGCTTACTATTTTACATTTTTTTGGGTACCCAATATTTTCAAAATCCACAATTCCAAGAACAAGAACAGAATAATCCAATAGGTCATCCACCTATTTAATGAATTGTTTCTGATCGAATAAAATAAATAGATTTATTAAGTATGAATTTATTTAAGCGAGATATATATCTATTTTTTAGTTCTTTAGTTCTTGTTTCAAGAAAGAACTTCATTTAATTTTGTGCATATTTATGCAAATGTTACACATAAGGTAGTAGACGAGTAATATTCCTAACCGTACAACGAATCAAACAAATTTTACGCCCATTCCACAGAAAAATATCTACTGCAAGAGATCAGATAAATTCGAAAAATCATCTAATATAAACCACGTTCGAACATTTTTAATTTCGTAGTAAAATTGTGTTAAAATTAGAATTATCATGAGATGTACAGAGAGGATGAACTGATTTTCTATTGTATATCTGATACTACAGGTTTTAGTGTTAGAAAAAAAAGAAACAGGAAAAAGATAGTAAAAGAAATACAGGACATGAGAGCTGCAATATTTCAGTAGGTCTGTATCGATGCGGGTGGCATCGGCAGTCACGATAACTTGTAGAAAAAACGTTTAAGACGTGACAGGAGAAATTTACCATTGTTACATAAAACTGTGGGGTTGCGTATTGGTGACTATGTATGAGGGCTCGGGAGCATTGGCATCCACTGCTGAACTGACATAGAAGTAAGAACTTTACTCAGCGGTTGAGAGTTTTTTTTTTAATGGTAGGATTAAAACCTTTCATTAGTGAGGCATAGGGCATAAAGGGTTTGGTATTTCGTCGTGAAACCTGTTAATATTTTTAACAAAAAGGTCTTATTTTTATTTCATTTCAAAAAAAAAGTGGACCATAATAACACTGAACAGCCAAGAAAATCCTTCTTCCTTAAAAATAGCCGGTATTATATTTGAAAAAATTGAAAAATAAAAAATAATTAGTTCTTGTTTCAGATTGTGAGATTGTTCTATAGTGACTAGTTACGTCAGATTTAGTTGTGTGATTGTCGCTAACACGTTAACAGATATTTTGATTCACACTTTGTAGATGCAACTTCTATTTTTGATGCTATAGGCAAGTATTATAGTTGTAAATTAGTTCTTGAGTTTCATTTTTCAACAACAAAATCTCCCGGGATATACCGAGTAAAATGTCTGTCACACTTGTAGTAATGAGATATCCTCAGCACAGAAACAGACTCGAAACTGCTACCGGACTGCTACAGAACTACCACAGAGAACTACTACCATCTTGGTATAAAGATAGGTGATGATTAGAATGAGCAATGAGTTCCAAATATTTGTAGCAATACATGTGCAGTGGAGCTGTAAAAAATGAGTATTGGTCGATGGAGAAGAGATGTCAGAGCCGCTGGAATGAATCAACGGATTGGCAACAGAAAAGTCTCCGAGTAAACATATACTAGGCTAGCCACAAGGAAAAACTTACATAAAGTCACCACTTAATTCTATTCGAGAAACTATTCTTTGAATTTTAATTCAACATTTATTCAAAAACCCATGCAATAAATTACAGAGTAACTCTGTTTTCATTGCACATCCGCATGTTAAACTCATTGTACTCCATTCAATGGATTCAAATAGTACACCAATAAATCCAATACTGAATTTAATCAACTGTTGGTGCTGCTGTAACACAAGTGATTTGATAACTTATCACATTTGTAAATACATGTCTTATTGTTGCTATGGTACAATTATTATTTTGAATATTTCAAAGAAAGAAAGAAGGAGGACATGTGGATTTCATCAATTGAGTAAATGTTAATTTGATAGTAAAATTGAGATTGAAAATAAGATAGTGAATTAGAAATTAGCAATTTGATTGGAAAAGGTTTAATTTACTTTTTATACTCCGGTATTTCAAAATAGAAAAAAGATTTTAATATGAAACCAGGGGAGTGGAGCTCTACTCCACTCCTAACAAAAGTGAAGCCAAAAAGCTCACACACACGGAGCTTAGGCTTACATTAAGGATGATAGGAATGTCTGCTATTGGAGTCTAAATTGAAAAAGAAGGCAGCTAGTGATTAGCTCCTACTCTTCCCATCCTTCTCTGCCACGCCAATGGTCAATTTATAAGGCTCGCCTTTTTAGCTTCATTTTTCTTGCCAGCTTGCACCCGCTATTATACCCCTCCCTCCAAATATGAAACCTACGGAAGGCGTAACCAATTTCAAAAGAGTTGCCATTTTTTTTTTTTTTTTTTTTTTTAAATGCCGAAAAACATAATAGAATAAATCGGGATGTTTAATAAATGTAATAGTAAACTCGCTGACGCCTTCAAAATCAAATATAAAGTAAAGGTCTAAATTTTTTTTCATAATTTCTCTGAACATAATGAATAAACTTTTGCTCTTTATTAAAGACCATCCGAGGACGGGACAGTGTATTTTAATCTTTAGCTTGATCTATCTCTTTCAGAAGCCCTATTCACAACAAATGAACTGAAATTCCGTACTAATAGTTGTTTTGAAGGCCATTAAAATAAGGGTGAATTTCAATAAAACTTTCGTCTTGGATATGAAAGTTTTTTCGGGTTTTAATGTTTGCGCACTTCGATAGGCTATCCAAGTTTATTAAAATATGTGTGTGAATTGAACGAGTATTAGAGAACTGCTCTTTGTAGATATCAAATTTCCGTCCTCAACACCCCCTACAAATTAAGTTAAATGATTGAAATTTGACTGAGTTCGTGTAAAAAAAAAAACAAAAAAAAAAAAAAAAAAAAAAAAAAAAACAGAGGTTTCAACTTACTCATATTCAACATCCGCATTGTTAAGGAAGGAGATCTCTCATCCAACACCTTTTTAGTAATTTTCCTGTATTGATGGAATTTCCAACTGTAGCTATCTCTTATCGGTGTGTTTGAATGTTAGTGTAAGTTAAGAAACCACCTTCTTTAAAAGCCTAATATCAAAATAGTTTTGTTTTGTACATTTTATTATTGGTAAGTTATTTTAAGCTGGCCTTTTGCCTATCATGTTTTATGGAAATGACCATCTAAATTAATAATATCGAAAAATATAATGAGAAACGACTGGATCTGACTTCCTTCTTGTAGATACCGAGGAATAGGAGAATTGGAAAAAAAATAAATAAATAAAAAAATAATTAAATAAATAAACAATATTTAATAGGAGCGGTCTAGAAAAATTTCTATTCTTGACTACATGTATTACATAGTTGCCAACGACCTTATGCAGCCATTACGAAGGATGTCTAGAGGGAGTCGCGTGACTAGTGAATGTATTGTGTTCCTACACTTATTAATATTATTTATTAAAATCGGTAAAATTTTTTCAAATGGTTTAGTGTCATTTATGGTTCACCTATGACAAGAATATATTCTGCTAGCTATAAAGAGTATACATATATAAAAAAAAAATTAATTTGTTTCCCGAGTCTCTCAAAAACTAAAACCAACTGTGACATCCGACTTCTGGCTAGCTCTCACTTATCCACCGCCTGTACATTAAAATTAATACTTCACCTAGGTGGATTGACCTTGTTGAGAATAAGATCTATGACGACAACAATAATAAATAAGAATGCTGTGTGATAAGAGGAATGTGTTGGAGCCTTCAGATTCTTATGAAGAAACGGTTTCACTTCTCCTAAGACATATTTTTATTTTTGCTTTTAGATAAATTACTGAAACTAGTTAAGATAAAACACAAACTCGAAAAATAGAAATAATAAAAAAATTAAACAAACATTACATTTGGGGCAAAATAAGAAAAAGTAACGATAATTTCGCAGTTTGAATTCATTTTCCAGATCTGGTTGTCAGATAATTTTCAGATATTCAATTAGCCAATTTGCATTGTCAATTCCTAATTCCATGGGTTCAAAAGTTTTTAGTGAAAAAATAAATGGATGGAGTATGATGAAATGTGAAGCTGAATCTTCACTGAACTTTAAACATTTTTTTTAACCACATCTTTTCATGATTCATACATTTGATTAATTCCAACGTAGTAACAGAGAAAACAAGGATATTTTTTAAATTATTGTGAAACCTAATTTTTCAAGACAACCATGGATATGTTTTCAAAGGCTTAACACTATCAACTGAAATCTAACCAAAGTTCTTCGTAAAAAGCAAAATTCAATAGGCCCGTCTTAAAATATCCGAATTCTATGAATTATTAAATTATTGTTTTTATTTGAAACTTCAAGAAATTGAATCGAATTAATTTTGTCAAAATCTCTAGAGGCTCAACTGTTTTATGTACGTTTATTTTTATCACATATTCCCGATCTAGACCCTAATAAATTTCATTCAAAAGACAAATGTTGGCATGAACACTATCCGTTTAAAAAGGAAATGGTTTATTTGTTTATCCTAAGTAAAACAAGCCAAATTAATAAATGTTTAATCAAATGTTCTCCATTATATTGAAATAATCGTTAATATAATCTAACTTCCAATCTTCCATCATCAACCAAAATAAACTTTTAATGTTTTCTTAATGACTATGACAAAATGAGGTCCATAATGTAGGATTTTTAAATACACTTCGTTTTAAATACTAGTTGCCTAAAGACCTATAATTGGCATTTTATAAAATGAGCTAGGTGATGTCACATTTGATGTGATGTCTTTTTATGTAAAAAGAATTCGTGTCATCATAATTAAATAACAGGTCAATAGAAACAAATTAAATGTCAATTGGTTTTTATAATCTGCAAAAAATATTAAACATTAAAAAATAAAAAGAACTACGTCAATTTCAATGCCAAGGATAAATTATAAATTAAAATCAGTCTTAAAACTGTTTTCAAACGTAAGATGTTTGCCAAGGCCTCACCATCAGCGAATTACTGAATAGATTAGCTTTTAAATGATCTGCAGTTATTATAACCTGTTAATACTTCATTAGTTTTGATAAAAGCTTAACATTAAAAACCGTTTTATCAACGTTCAGAAGATTCATTTATTTTATTTTAAAATATATTTTTTTCTTATACCATAAGAAAAGGCTATAATAATAATAACGCTACAAAAAGACAGCAATAAACAGGGATATTATCTCTTTTATGTCCACGTGTAACAAAGCTTTTGACCCATAAAAAAATTAATTGAAATTAAAATTTGCTATAATAATTATAATTAAGTACTAGTCACTAAACCATCGAAATCGTGGTTTCTAAAAACTGGAGCTTGGATTTCGAACTTTAGGTTACTTATGATTCCTCTAGTTATATATATCAAATACACACCACATCGCAAGGCCAAAGATCTTAATGCATAAAAATAATGAAATAATGTTGTCTGAGTGTGCATTCTTAGAAAATTGAAGTACATAAAAAATATTTACTAAGGAAAACGATATCCGATTTGAAATAATAATGTTTGTCTGGTAAACTTCACATTGGATATTCTAAGTCTGTTTTAAGTTGAGGCCTTGGTTTTAGATGATATTCAATATTTAATTTTTAACTATTAAAGTGATTTGGATAAAAAATGTTCCAAAATGCGATAAAAGTGAAACTTTAATTATTTAGCGAATCCATAGTGCTTTAGAACGGTAATAATTTTTTTATGAATCTTGGCATAGATAGTTCTCCATGACTGGGGGAAAAATATAGCGAAAAATTAAACCTTAACCTCATACACATAAAGTAGGCATTCTAGTTTCATTGCGAATAGGTACCACAACACACGAGGAAACAATTATATATTGTCAATTAAAAGCACTCTTCCTGGTTTTAACTATTTTATTTCATTAAAACCAATAACAATGTTTCGGGATTGTCAACCCATCATGAGGTATCTACTACAAATTCTCAAATACATTCTTTGCAGGAAACAATAAATATATTACAATTTCTTTTTTAAAATTCAAAACAATTATCTGATCAAAATATCTTTTAAAATTACATTTTGTGTTATCCTTATTAGTCTCATAATGCTAACAATAGCATCTTGCCGTCAATAATATAAATATTAATAATAAAATTACCAACACTTTATAAATAAGGAGATTTGAAATACCTTATTGAAACCATGGTTATCTTTACCAATGGTGACAGATTATAAACTGAATCAATACTCTCCTACCTCTGTTCAATAAAAGATGACTAATCTATCAACAATATTTTTTTTTTATAAAAGTTAACAAAACATATATTGCTAATTACTCAGAAAGGAAAAAAACCGATAATCGATAAAAAAAATAAATGAGATAAGCACAGATACACTTTAGTATGGACAAGAGATAGACCGGATAGTTAGCCGCTGGGTAGTGGATTGCTTTGCTATCTACAATAGCCTATTGTAGGGCATGGTCCAGTCCATTGTAGCACCACTCACAATGTACTCATTCTCCGGTTGTGTGGTCCCCATTCACTCCTTCCTAACTTACGTTTATCTCAAACATCATTTTTAAAAGCTAACATCGGAAGGATGGATGACTTTATATCGTGGTGGAACAATGAAATAAACTATATACACGAGCCTGCCAGGAAGGTTTCCTGACTTTTTCTCGGACAACAATATTTCCTGCCTCCATTCTACCGGCCCATAAATGAGAAAGTATAAATGATCCAAATTAAAAATACAAAATAATCCAAAAATCATTTTCTGTCGCAATATTAAAAAAAAAATTAATTGATCAACTATTAAAAAATACTACTTAAAAATTTCATCTACTGAAAAATTATGCACAACAGTCAACAAATACGATAAAAATAATCTGCAAAATATAATCTTTAAAAAAAATCAATGAATTCTGAGTTTAGTCTGGTTTACTCGCAGATGATTAGACACAGTCAAACCTATAAATCATTTGACTACAAATTAAATTTCCATTTGCTTCAGTTCAGAGATATCTTGGCATTTTACTTTCAGATATAGATCGAAACAAAAAAAAACCTTAACAGATAATCGACTATCGCGAAATGCAGACTTGAGAAGGAGAAATATTAAACGTAAAGCCTAGAACGCTTTGTCGGTGGGTTCGAAGATGTAACAAGTCATGAGAGTAAAACGTAAACAAATTAATAAATTTTATTTAGTATCTTCTTATTTTATTTATTTTTTTAAAATTTCTAACTTTCTGATGAGTTTGACGACAATCCCTCACATTTCTAGAATAACGAATTTCCTTTATTTTTTTCTGTCCATAAAGTTTTATTATAGGAATTATGATTGCGTTTGAACTATCTCATCCATACTATAATATTACAGTATATATTGATAATGCAATTCTTATAATAATAATAATAAAGCGTTGGTCTATGAAAAAGTAAAAATAACACATAGTAGGTCAGAGGAAGTTCTGAGTCAGGAAAGCAATATTTTACGAGATCATTGATCATTAGTTAGTACTTATAGACAGAGTTCAAAAATATTTTAAATCTTTTTTTTTAATTATTTATTTTATTTAATTTACAACTGTACAAAATAATACAATAGGTAAATATGTAGTATGTTCCATATACACTTGAAAATCTTGGGAAGGAACCACCCATTGGTGGTACTTCAAACATTAATTTAAATTAGAAGGTCCCGTGGCCATCTTCTTTTTAGACGCCTCGAAGGATTATCAGGGATTGTTAAGGATGAAAGATTAAGAATTAATGGGTTAGGATGATTAAGGAGTTTGGAATAAAAAGACACATATCTGTTTTGGGTCAAATCTGCAACAAATGGGATGTTAAGGTATTTTAAATCTAAAATAGTAAACAAGTAATACACCAATCGATGATATTAGTGTACTGTTGAATGATGTCTCAATATGAACTGATGATTTAGAATCGTTTTTAATATTACAAGACAATTTAAAATTTCCGTTTTCATAATACTAGAAAAAAAATGATAATAGATGTAATTCTAAAAATGGATGTGAAGGTATTAGAATTAAAATTAATTCCTTTAAAATATAACAAAACCACCCAATTAAATAAATATATAAAATGGCATTTAATTTCTTTAATCTAAGGCTAATAGCAATAAAAAATAATTGATCAAATATAGATAAATATATTAGTACAAAAACAAAACTCCTCTGCTCACTAATCTATGGAGAATAAAACTACTAAATGTAATTTTAATAGCTTACAGAGGAAAACCTTTTTAATTCGTTTTATCACGCAATAAATATGATCGAATTTTTATAAAATTTAGAATTCCTCTAGACACAGAACCATCATAATTCAATTGATAAAAGTAAATTAACTGAAAAAGTTGAATTTATTAAAAAGTCATGAACTACAGAATGAATGAGGTTACTTCACTGTTTCGGAGAGTGAAGAGATATTGCCTTACAGTTAGAAGCGGCAATGCCAGTATCACACCACAGTCGTGCGGGTCTTCTTAAATATTGCAAGGGGTTTCCAAGAACGAGTCTTGGCCATTAAAGCAAATGGATCACAAAATTATTGATCCACAAAGAGTGCTTAATAAAAAAGGGGAAAATTGAAGATTTAGTATTTCCTGCTTATATACAATTTATAATTTTATGATGATATAGACGTATAAGCAAAACTATAAAAACATGTATATGTATGTATATATTATATATTCTTGTTTTTATTTATTAATATATTCTTTTTTTTATAGGTGGGGTGATTCAGGAAAGCCGTTGAGACACACGGTTAGTTTCTGTGGTAAAATTGGACCTCAATCCTCATCAAGTCAGTGTCAAAAACAGGTGATGAAATAAATTGTATAAAATTTAATGTAAATATTATCTTTAGTATGAAATAAATTAATATAAATTGTGTGTGTACATATAATTTCGGTCCAAAGCGAATTCAATCAGTGGTTATAAGAAACCTCATTCTAAAATATAATAATTCGAATATGCTTTTTATACAAGGTCAGATATGCTTCACTTCTGCATATCAAATATAATTTTTAATTGTGCAATATATTCTATGCCAAAATACGCACCCTTGAAATTATTCAATGCTTTATTAAATCTAGCTTATTGTAAAATTTTTACAGTTTAGGGAAGATGTAATCGCAGATTTTTCGAAACAAATGGTATTATTAATTGGTATTAGAAGAAGGTCTTTTCCAAAATTTATCAATTGATATTAATTAAAATATGCTTTTTATACAACGTCAGATATGTTTCACTTTTGCATATAAAATGTCATTTTTAATTGCGCAATATATTGTATGTAAAAATAAGCAACAATGAAATTATTCAATGCTTTATTAAATTGCGCGAAAATAAAGTAATTGGTTTCTCTTGGGGAAAAAAAATAATGCAGGAGACTAATTCAGTCAATAGTTTTTTTTTCCAGAAAAAAATAATTTTTGTTATCAAAGGAGGAAGATATCTATAATACTCCTACAAAAACTCTACAAACCAACATTTATTTTATTTGGACATTTATTCTTTAATAAGGAGTTATGATCCCTAAGTACCTAAAAATTAAAAAGTATTTATAACTTAACCAGTTTGGGAACATACCCAGACCAAAATTTTATATTAAACCCAGTAAAAGAGCTGGATTTACATAACAACAAAATTGTATCCACGCATTTTCCAACATATCTAATTATGCATAAATATATGACTTTATCTAATTTGTATTCTTAATAAAATTCTCCAATATTTAAATTTTTTCTTACATAAAAAATATTCCATAAAACTGAAAGAAAATTAGATTTTGAAGGGTAAATGTTTTCACATATTTATATAAAATCGCTGGTTTCAATGTAATGTATCGTTTGTTGGCATGAGCGTTGACATGCTGAAGCAATTGAGTCACGAACAGGTATTTTCCATGTCCGTGTAGGTGATGAATTCTTGTTTGAGCCTATTGCAGAATCCTCACAGCTTAGGGAAGATGTAATTGCAGACTGTGCGAAACAAATGGTATTAATGTACATTGAGAGTATAATAATGTTATATCGATGTTCAATGTTTTTGCAAAGCATCAATATCAACTCGATTACGCTTAGTGATGGTATTTTATAAGAACAAGTGAGGAATTCGTTTACAGTTCAAACGGAGATATCTCGTTTGAACTTCTAACAAAGTCAATTTCAGGAACTTTGTATCAAGGTCACCGCTTCCCTCAATTACTGAATGCCAAATGGAGTAATAAGATCCGATATCGTCAAATTAGTTGAGCTAAACTATCCTATGTGCCCTCAAATGAATGAAGCTTTTCTTTATTCAAAATTATTTGTGTAAACATCTTTTATAATTATCGATTGGAGAAGATGATCGGGGGGTGCGGTCAGCCAAGAAACAACATAAATTAAAAAAAATGTATTTATGCCGACGTTTCGACCTGATTTTCAGGTCTTCATCAGGGCTATAAAAAGAAAAAAGACAACAACCATCATTTAGAGAGAAAAAAGTTGATTAATAACTATGGGCAAAGATAGTAGTAGATTGATTACATTATTATTTATATACATATAAATGTGAGTAATAAATAAATGATACAGTGGAAAGAATCTAGAAAGAATTCTTTTTTTTTGTCATAAGCTCCATTATTAATTTAACTAATTCGTTGTAGATTCTTTCCACTGTATCATTTATTTATTACTCACATTTATATGTATATAAATAATAATGTAATCAATCTACTACTGGCTTTGTCCATAGTTATTAATCGATTTTTTTCTCTCTAATGATGGTTGTTGTCTTTCTTTTTTTTATAGCCCTGAAACTCAGGTCGAAACGTCGGCATAAATAAATATTTTTTGTTTATTTATGTTGTTCTTTGCTGACCGCACCCCCCCCGATCATCTTCTCCAATCAGTAATTCACGATCAACTATCTACACCTCATTTTATAATTATCATTTAACTCCACCTGTGGTTACCGGCAGATCTATCTCTACCAGGAGATAAAATTTTATTTTATCTTTTTAAATCTTTATTGAAATTTATAACTTTGCATGATAATACATTCAGTAAATTTGATGTAAGTTATAATGGAGTGACACAGACGTGTAGAGAAACTGCAAATTGGTAGCACTCTAATGGAAATAAAAAAAAATATACAAATTAAGGTTTATTTATATGTCGAGATTTGCCATATTATTAGTTCGGCGATTCACAAATGGTCTGCCTCATAATATGATTTAAATTGGATTGCAGAAAATTATTCTTCAGAAATTTCGATGAGCTAATAAGCAGATGAAAAGCAGGGTCATTCAAACTTAAGGAGAGAAATACAGTGAAAAGGGAAGGTTTTGTGCAACATCTTGTTGAATCAAGCCACCATGAACTTGACAGTGAAAAATTTAGAAATTTATGAACTAGACAATCCAAACCATTTAAATGTGCATCTAAAATGATTGTTAATATCAAATGAATATAGTCAACTTAACATCAACATAAAGTGTAAAATAAATTTCTACTGCAATTCTTTTTTATTTATTTTTTTCAATACGTTAAAAGTAAGGAGAGGGTATACCAATCAGTCTTTGGTTTCGTATATAATTTTCGGGCATAGTGTGAGTTAATCAGGTTCTGTTCAAATTATTGTATAATGGAATCCAAAATCTTGCAGAAAAAAAACATGCAGTCGATATAGCCTGAAATAAATTTCGCGTAGAACTAAAAGCTAAGGTGCGTGCATTTTTTCAATGTGCGTAACGGTGTAAGTTGGTTGAAGAGAAGATCTTAGTGCTTCTTGATCAGTGTGCATAAGAATACGTTAATTACGTGATATTGTAAACCTCTTTTATTAATTCTATATATCATCTTTTAGTTTACTTTAAGGCTCGTTTAAATGATTTAAAAAAATAATAAACATATAAAACGACACATTTTTTTTTTTACATAATATATAACTTTGATGATATTAATGATGAACAAATGAAATATACATAAAACTATTAATTGAAGAAATATTAACATTATTTTTCGATGTTATGTTTCAGCCGGCACAAAGACAAACTGAGCGTCAGAAGGAGAAAGAACGGTTTTGCACCTTGAGAAGGGAACCACGACGAGAAAGGATGGACCGGATGTACGACAGCACTGAGAGCGGGTACGACGGAGGTTCACAAGAAAACATTCTCGATGAGCCCCACTACGAATCCATCAAAAACATTAACATCAAGTCTGAAATTGAAAAGGAACACATTTATGAAAAAATGAATGGGAAGAAAGAAAAAGAAAACAAAGAATCTCCTAATCAAAAGACAGATGATAAAGAAAAAAATCAGTCAGAAAAGATATACGATGAAAGGAAAACAAGCCTAAATGGTAATGCGAAATTCTCTGATGGCAACGATTCGGAGTATGATCCGAAGGAAGAAAATATTTCTGACTATGATTGCAATAAGGTTACAATTCACGCTGTTATCGAAGCTATGCATGAAGAGCATATGGCAGAACCAGCAATGGATAGGGATTCAATTGATAGCGCAGAGAGTAACGAAAAATCCGAAAACGATTCATCTAAATCTGAAACCACCTACGCCAAATCAGAAGACCATTACTCTAAAGAAGAGTTGTACTCCAAATTGGAAGAAGTATATTCGAGATCTGAACAAAAGTACAAACAAATTGAAAAAGCTAAGAAGGATTTCAATTCCAAGCAAATTTCTAAAGATAACAATAAAATCGAGAATGAAGACAATCAGACAACGAATAAAGAAGAAATATACAGTAATATTGATGCTTCTTTAAAAGGTACCAAAAAGTTGGAACAGTCTGAAATAGAAGAAACCAAGGGAGAAAGTCCTATAGTACAGAAATTAGTAAAAGTCGCTGAGGATGAGGGCGTATCATCAAAGACACCTACACCACCTCCGAGAAATTGTAATGTTCTTTTGGGAAATAATGATGAGCAAACGTTTGTAGAGGAAGAATATTCATATGAACCAGAACTAAAGAGATCTTCTTCAAAATTAGTATTGCGAACCAGAAGTTTACTTAATTTAGATGAAGACAGATTTAGAACAGAAAGAAACATTGTTAGACCTTCAGCAGTGAGGATGAAAATTACTACAGGACCCGACGGAACGTTTGTTATCGACGGAAGAAAGGCATCTTCCGAGCTGAACCTATCTGATGAGAGCAATAGCGAAACTGCACCGAAAGATAGGCGTTTGATATCTGGAGAAGAACTGAGGAAGCGTAAGGAAGAAATTTTCAAACCTAAAACTACAGCAGAACAGAACAACAAATATACCGAAGAAATCGATACAAGCGCATGTCGTACAACAAAAGAGGAAGCAATATACAACCTGAAGAAATATCTTAAAGAAAATAACATAGGACTAAAAGAACTATTAACTAACAATAATGTTGTTATAATCGATACATACCGAGATAAGAAATCTACGGAGGATCTGTCTGAATACAATCACAAAAACATGAGAGAATGCAGAATAACTGGAACAACAACAAAAGGTGAAGCCAGAGAATCCAATACTTTGCCCAGAGCTAGTAAAGTACATCAGCCTTCAGTCCAGAGACATTATTTCTACAAGCTTGTCAAGTCACGTCCTAAACTTCCTGACGAGGAGCTTCCTGATCCTGATAAAGTGAGATCTACTAGGCAGATGTTTCAAAAACCAAAGAATGGAACGCAGACAGGAATAATGCTCCCAATAGCCGCTAAATTGAGTAATCCGAGAAAAGAACCTAGACCAACACCTGAAGTTCGAGTAGTTCAAGGAGATCGCAATTCAAAAGGATGGACCGATAGTGGGAGTCTTTCATCAGGGGTCAGTTCAGACATGAGTCAGCTGGACAACATGTCAGACAAATGTTACACTAGCGATGAAGACGACGTTCCAGAAACACGGGAGGCGGATCAGCATCCAGTTTCTCCCGAGGTTATGAAAAAGATTAGAGCATGCGGAACTACAATCACATATTATGGAGGACGTGTGATTTCACACAGTCACGGTTCTGGCAATCAAATGACCATGACCATCATGGACGAGATAAGGCAAGGCATGGAAGGTGGCAGAGGTAAGTTTCGACTTGTGAAGAGTAATAGCTGTGGCAGCAGGCTGGAACTAGCGGGTACGGATGAACAGCAGCTTTATCATGAGCTGAGCCATAGCCGCTTCTACGAAGACATGTACGGGGGAAAGAACCTTAGTGACGAGATGAAAGGCAACTTAGGGCCGGTGGAAGAAGAGAAGAGGGAGGAATCTCTGAAGTACGAAGAGTTCAAAGAAAGAAAGACAGAGGAAGTAAAGAAGGAAGTCCAGAAGATAGAGAAGGGAGAAATTATTAATGATCAGAAGCCGTCATGGAGGGAACTCATAGAGTCCCGGAAACAGCTGCGTGCAATGGAACATAACCGGAGGCCATGCTCAGACATGGTCTTCGAGGAGTATCAGGTTCTAGAGGCATGAAGTAGGACTAATTGCTGAGTATGTATACAAGCCTTAGGCTAGTAATTGCGAGGCTAGGAGTCAATATTAAAGGTTACTACACGAAGATCAACCACTAAATGTACTACTTTTAACTAATATACAATAAAGATAAAACTAACAATACATCCTGGAGTATTTATTTTTAAAAAATTTATTTTAACCTGTTGATGTAAAATTAACATTAACATTGTAAAAAAAATAGGGTAATTATCAAACCCACATTATCAAATAAAATGTTCAATCCCAGCAATAAACACTCAAAATGGGATTGAGATCAATCCTTCGTGAATATAGTATGTAAAAAGACAAACTGAAAAGAAAAGAGATGCTTAGTTGTATACTTAACCACTAAAACAATATGTATCGAAATGTAAAATTAATGTATGTAAAAACTTAATATAATACCCTTAATCTGCACCAATCTAGATTAAGTTTGTACATAATGTTAAATGTGATCTTATTTTAAAATATGTATTATATGTTAAATATTATAATAAAGTATAGTATAGTAATAAAGAGATTGTGGTTTATGTTTTTTAACATATGATCTAAAGATTTTTGCTTGAGCTAAAGCATTAGGAATGTTGAATAAGTAACTAATCAAAACCTATTCAGATGTAGAATGTTAAATACACTATTTTTGATCATTCAACACAATGTAGAAATCAGACAGTGAGTTTATTTTATTGTTTCAGAAATAAATAAATTTATAACTATATAGCATTATTTTTTATGACCTAAAATCCTTAACTTGAAAAAAATAATAATATAGCACAAATTAAAAAATAATTTAGATTTAAACAATAAATATAATACCACCTTACAAATAATTGTGGTTGTTATTATTTAGATTTCGTAAATTATCATAGTTACACACATGGTAATATGTATTAATCAAAATGACCTCAGTATTTTTATATTTCATATTTTTTTTGTTTAGTCGACGTTGTGAAATATGTCTTCATTCATACTAAAACATGTTCTAGGAACTTAAATAGATTAGAAAAATGTAATGCAAATGATATTTTATAATTTGTCATAAAATAACAAGGTAACTCAAAAAGTACAAAATAAAATTTAAATTTAAAATTATATAAATATATTTTTTTAAGAATCAAATTATAATTCTTTTACTATGCAATGGAACAGAAGAAAATATAAAAATATTTTTGAATGATGACATGATATTCACAAGTTATTTTATTATTTCAAGTCGAGGTTTTTAAACATGTCTACTATTATTCTTAAAAAATATATCTAAACTTGTACATAGACCAGCGCAATGTATACCAAATGACAGAAAATAACTAATAATGAGTTTTAAAAATCATCATACATAATATAAAAGCATTAAACATAAAAATATCTTTGTATTTTTATTTGTATGTACTTTTTTCTGATGTATTAACCATACAGTGTTAGTAGGTTTTCACAGAAAATTAAAAAAAATATTACATTGATTAATTTGAAGCAGGAATGTCTTCTTGTTGTTGATATCATTATCATTTTAATCATTAACAATCTTTACAAAGATATTTCGTCTTTGAACTACATTAGATGGTAAAACACTGGTTTTATAAAATAAATAACCAGTGTTTTTTTTTCTACAAAAAAATTTGACTTTCTG
Organism: Halyomorpha halys; assembly: GCF_000696795.3. Lineage (NCBI taxonomy): Eukaryota > Metazoa > Arthropoda > Insecta > Hemiptera > Pentatomidae > Halyomorpha > Halyomorpha halys. Next base: position 1,113,194 of record NW_027104700.1, on the reverse strand, counting down.
CTGTTCCTCTTTAGCGGAAGTTTTTATCTCTTTGTCTCTTTCCAAAGACATTTTTTTTTCCTTTCTTTTTTGTACTTCTGAATAATATCTTTGTTGAGCAGAAAATTCTTTTGAAATTCTAATTTATTGTTAAACAGGGAAAAAATTTTGTTATTCATAATTGAAAAGATATTGTTCTTGAAAAGATCTTCTCTCCAAAGATCCCTAACAAAATATTTTCCCTTAAATAATAATAAAGGAAAAAAAATATAGAACCATTAATTTTTCAAGAGTTCTTGAAAAATTTATATTTGTCTCAACACAAATGATATGAGTCTGAGAAGTTATGATTAGATACCTTGAACTTTCTAAAAAACATTTATTAAATATCTAATGATGAGTGCAACAAATGGTAAAATTAACAATAATAATATACCGAAATAAAAGGTATCATTCCATTCGTTATATTTCATACTTCAAATAAGATATTTTGTGTTATTATGTACTTGGCCTTTCATAATCTATTATTATTAGGCATCAGTAATAGTTTTGAAGTTAATCTATCAAACTCAATCTTCTAAAGTCATAGTACAAGAGCCTAAGAGGAGAAAAAAGGCAGTTGTCTCACCCCAATTTTTAATCACTTTGATGAAAACTATGAATAATTACTAGTCAAAATTGATGAGTCTGCCAAGTATAGGTAGGGGGAATAAAAAATGGCAGCTGTTTGAAAGCGATAAAAAAATTTAATTTTTCATCCGGAGCCCTATATCTTAAAAAGTAGGAACAACACAAGAAAGTTAAGAGAACGTCATTTAAAGATGAGCAAAGTTGCTAAAATATGAGCCCTAAAAGAGTTATTTACGTTAAATAGTTCTCGAGATATTGCTTTTTAAAAAGCAACATTTCATAAAAATGTTGTATGGGACGTAATGAAAGATCAGTAGTTAGTGAATTTATTTTGAAAAATCTATATCTCAAAAACCATTTGACGTACAGATGTCTATTAGCACTTAAATTAAAGCTAGTTTAATGAGCTATAAAGTAGTTTATGATGTTTATCTTCGTAGGAGTGATAGTTTTCATGAAATTTGCTAATATAAAATGATTAAAAGTTGTTCTCACAAATTTTTATTTTCCAAATTTATATTCATATGTAAATATCATAAAAACTACTACCCCAACGAAGATAAGTGTCATAAACTACTTTATAGTAAGTATAATTTCCTTTATTTTGAGTGTTGGGAGACATATGTGCGCCTTATGCATCTAGAGATATATTTTTTCAAAAATCCAATATTTTATATGAACAACTGGAAATTAACATTTTATGAGTTTATTTTGTCAAATATCATAAAAACTACTTGTCCTACAAAGATAAACATTATTAACTATTTTATAGTAAATTTACCTAGCTTTAATTTGAGCGCTTTAATCTGTACTTCTAATATTTTCTGAAATGAAGTTTTTCATAAATCAAACTTATTGTCCGAACAACTAAAAATTAATTTATTTTAGCATATATCATGAAAACTACTATTCCTACGAAGGTAAAGGTCATAAACTTCTGAATATTCCATTGTACTAGCTTTAACTTGAATGCTAATAGACATCTGTACGTCACATAGTTCCTGAGATAATAAGGATTTATTCCTGAGATCTCTCAAAATAAATTAACTAACTACCAATCTTTAAGTAAATTTTTAAGAAATTTTGCTTTTTAAAAAGATATATCTGGAGAACTATTAGATGTAAATAGCTCTTTTAAGGCTAATATTTCAGAAAATTTACTCTTCTTTAAATAATGCGCTCTTAGGTTTTCTTGTGTTGTTAGTAGTTTTTAAGATATTGAGCTCCGAATGAAAAATTAGTGTTTTTTAAGGTTTTGAAATAGCCGCCATTTTTTATTCCCCCTACCTATACTTGGCAGACTCATCAATTTTGACTATTAATTATAAATAGTTTTCATTAAAGTAATCAAAAATTGGGGTGAGATAACTGCCTTTTTTTCTTCCCGGCTCTTGTAGTATCAGCATGTCACTAAAAGTTGAAAAACACAGCCCCTTCACTGTTCAAATGTGACCCCGCATGACGCTACAGATAGGCGGGATTAGTATTTAGTAATCCATGTAGGCGTGGATGGCCTATGAATATCACAATTTATGTTATCCTGGATTATCCATTCAGCAAAATATCGAGGCAGATTGCGCATCGAGGATATTAAATAGTTCGAATCCAAAAGTAAATAAAATCTTGAAAGCCATTATTTTTACAACTACAACTATGCCAAACATTTGAATCGGTAATAGTAAATAACGAAAGCGAATATAGCAATGTCATGAATATCAGATCAGGAAGATAAAGGAAAAATATATATGAAAAATTTAATTAATTTTTGTTAACCTCAAATCATTTTATGATAAATAATAACAACTTAAACAGAAATTAAATATTTAAAACAAAAAATTATGGATAAGATTGTAAAAATTAGTGATGACCTTATTTGTCTCATTCAAAATCGATTAAAAAAAAATCAAACAAATTCATATTTGTTTTTATGATTAGTAGGATCTTCCCCATTTATTCAAGTAAAGCTTTTTCTAACTATCCTAGATGGAAATCTAGCGTTTCTCCATTTATATCTCAAGTTTAGCTCAAAATTCCTCCGTTAAATTGAAATTAGGTGATTTAGAAGGGATCAGGACTTTGTAACTGTTGAATATATTGCATAAAATCAATTTCTGTTTCAGATCGTTAATCTGGTAAAACATTACATTGTTAATAACGTTCATTTTGTTCAAACTAGCTCTTCTATGTTAAAGCAAATTTTTCAAACTAAGATATTAATATATTAATCGCTATAAATATTATAAATAATATATTAATATTAGTAAATATTACTTTAATTTCTTTTAATGATTAGGGGAGTAAAAAGAAGACTGAAATTTTATGATGGGGTGTATCAATTCGACTTTGAGCCATTGTATTATATAGCGACTTTAAGCTGTCACTGTACAAAAATACCAAAGAAGTTGAAAAAGGCCAAAGAAATAATCACTTTTGCTGATTTTCAATAGGTTTAGAGATATTTTAAACGAAAATATTTCACTTCTAATATCAGAAATGCGAAAGAAACAAACAAAAAAAGAATATTTAGAAAATAAACTGCAGAACAGACGTTCTGAAATTCCGCTACTTAATTGGAAAACAGTAGGCAAACTTAGGTCAGGTAGTTTAGGGCATAAAAGGTTTAAAAAATCGTAAAACAATAAGTTAATGAATTCCATTATAAAAAAATGTATAAGAAGTTATTTAAAATAAATTAACAACGGAACTTTCTAGGAAAATGATGGATAAAAGATAAAGTTTCAATTTAAAGATTATTACTACTTCACTTCAATTTATTAATTAACAAAATTTATCTGTCTTTCCTGTCTTAATCATCTAAGGTGAGAAGTAAGAAGAACACTTATAAAGCGGGCGAAGTTAATAATGAAAAAAATATATAAATAGAAAGGCACCGTTACTTTAAGTGGGGCGTATTTATTTTACAAGAAATAATTGGAGTACATTCTTAAGAGAAAGTAACCGTGGTATAATTATAAAAAGTCTCAACCTACAGGTTTTAAATAAAAAAAAAAAAATGAAAATGATACAAATAGTGTGATATTCTAAGATAGGTCTTAGCAACTGCTATACATAGATATGATTAACAAGGTATCTCAGTCCCCCATACGCGCTAGAACATGTACGACATTCTTCGTTTAAGCACAAAATAACCTTCAAAATCGATTCACAATTAACAAATGCAAATGACATTGCATGGTGCGCAACAGTTAGAACGTGTATCTTATGCTTTAAGAGGCAATAATTCTTTATAAATTTATACAAAACATATACAATTATACAATATATATAATGCAAAAAGTACATTATAAAATCGTGTTAAATTATTTTTTATTTCCAACGTTTAATTACCTGGTATTATACCTTATTAAAATAAACATCAAATCATGTGTAATAAGATAAATTATTTAGACGTAATAAAAAACAAGAATATGATAAGTCAACACGAAAATTACTGGAATTACTTTATCAAAACTCAGGATAAAGGAAGGCATTTTTGCTTAACCACCATATATTAAGGACAGGACATCTAAAACTCAATTATAATATAATAAAATACTTTTACATATAATGGAGCTTGTGATGAAATGGCACTGCAGGAATGCTTTCATTTTCTGACAAACAGTCCCGCGTAGCATGAGAACCGAATTCGATACATGCCGAAACTAAGCAATATTAACCAAAATCAGTTATATGAATTTCTGTCTGTACCCTCATGATTGGATCTTAAACTTCTTTTTATATATTTGTTCAATCACTGCAGTCTGAGATGAATCAAAATCTGCAGTGTTTGAATTTTTGTTTGTTCTCACTCTTGTTTTCACAATTATTTTCATATATTATTATCATCACAATTATTCTTATTTTCACTTGTTCTCACTCACACTCTGTGGTAACTCCGCTACAACTCTTTCTCCTACCAGATGGCAGCACTTTGAGCTGACCTTAAATATGTTTTACGGGACTTCAATAAACAGTATTTAACAAAAAAACTTTTGCATTGTATATAATCAATTAATTGCATTTCTAATTGTTTAATAACATAAATAAAAAAAATTAATTTCATAGTTTTCAAACGTTAAAGTCCCTTACTTAATAATTCTGATGGTTTCTTTTAATATCACTTACAAGGTAAATGACATTTTGGTATCATTTAAACCATTTGTGCAGACCTACATTAGACATTTTAATATTTTTTATATATCCAACATTCAAACCGACATCTGTGAAGATGACCCTTAAATATATTTAAATAAAAACATGAATATAGTATCATCTTCATCTATAACAAACGTAGATAAGCAGCATATTAATTTGTAATACACAGATGAACTTAAACTGCTTTTAAAAAATAAACGAGTTTTCTCGCAAACGAAATTCATAGAATACTTAATAAGAGAATATGTACACAGTTTAGTACTCCAAACCAAAAGAGGGAGAGTGCTAATCTAGAACCAGCTTGTTTTATTTTTTAATCAAGGAGTGTGTGTAGCTAGTTTAATCGAGATTATACCGGCCTTTCTAATGTGTTGAGCCCCTAATATACCCACTATTACTATGAGCAGTGTTTAACGCCTAAATTACTTTAGACTTTTTATTAGAACATTTCGTGAGAATGATTCATGATTCATTTCTAATATATGTAATTAAATTGTATATTGATTTAATAATATTACAAAAATATTTTTTAATCAAATCAAATTTTTAACCGATCAAATCTGGTATTAATAAAAAAAAACTGATAAATAAAAAAAAATAAGAAAGATAAGTGGAATGAATAAAACAAATTTATCTGAAAACAAACCTAAATCGATACATATATACTGTATTACATGGACAACAAACACACGAAAAAGAAAGATGCTTGATCTAAGCATGCATCTACTTAAAATTATTATAATGGTAATCGCATTATAAATGTCTTGGGGAAAAACAAAGACAATTTAAATAATTTAAAAAATACACTGATAAGAAACAGAAAAAGGGTTAGATTCCTGCCCTCGCTGACCTAATATCAAGTATCAAAGTGTGGGATGAAAGTCCACCCAGTAAGTTTAAACCTATAAGGAAAGATGTGAAGCCCTGGATTACACCGACCCGAAGTAGACGCCGTGAAGAAGTAGTGATCACCCGACTCAGAATAGGACATACCCGATTGACACACATCCACTTCATAACAGAAAAGGTCCTTCTTAAATGTTCGAAATGTAATAGTAATCAGACCGTCAAACACATTTTTGAAGACTGTCATCACTACACATTAACTCTGAACCAGTTAGGGATACCAACAAATGTTCCTATGGCGTTCAGAAACGACGAATCCGTAATAGAATAAGCCAACTTAACTTAAACCATCAGACTAACTTAATAACCAGTCTTTAATTATTATAATTATCTATTCATCTTGTCTTATTTTTAAAATTATAACAGTTACTTATCTGGTTCTCATCATCATTTCTACTATCGTAACGATTATTAAACAAATTATAATTGTCTAGCTAGATAATATTTCAAATCTCACGGAAATGAATCCCACTGGTGCGAACAACTAGGACTTACCAAAACCAACAACCAACGGGCGTTGATGACCAGGTTGTTAAACGCCCTTTCAAAACTAACAAACAAACAATATTAATGTACATTCGAAAATAATCAACTAAATGAAAATAGAATAGTGGTGATAAAAGTTTGATAAACCCCTCGTAGAGCAGGAATGAAGATCCTCCATATCAGGAATCCGGAAAACAGATACGCCATTATGTATGATATAATTAACACGAATTTATAATTTTAATTATGTAATTTATTTATACCTTTATTTATAAAAATATATATTTTACTTTGTTTTTAATAAAAAGTCAGATACATTGGACGGAACCTCACATTCATACGATTAAAAAATATATAAGAATCATGTCATTAAAAGTGAGGTATATCTTTTTGCAGAAAAAAAGCGAGCCCTAATTGACCCATTACCGTCCTTGTGAAAATAGGACCTGGCGTTTTTTTGTTGAAGCCCTGCTTCCATTCTGTTTTTTTCTTATACTTTTTTAAAAATAATAATTTAGTTCTTTATTTCATCTTGTAGTATAACTTATATTTTTTCTCACCTTTCTTATTTTATTTTAATTTCGATAAAAAGTATACTCACACCATACTTTAAATATATTGCATGATCAATAATTTGAAAAGTGATAAACTATTCAGGGAATGTCGATCATATTGATAACTGGGAAACTGGTACTGTCGTTATGAGGAAGAAGGAGAAGTTAACAGACTAGTGTTAGTTCAATACGAAATGGTGAGATGTTTAGCAAGTTAAATCTTTAAGAAGTTTAATTGCTCGTCTTATCTTACTATGAAAACACTTATAACGAGTAGAGCAGTCTTAAAAAGATTTACCTATGTTGAGTTACGCTATCGCCAAAGCTATAAATAGTAATTTCAGCTCAATTCTTAATGATTTTAATAAAAATTATATACAGCTTAGGGTCAAAATTGGTAACTTTGCCAGTCTAAGTAAAGGGTAAAATAACAAATAAAAAATGGCAGTTGTTTAATAAATTACAAAAAAAAAAATTCTGAGTAATTATAAGTAAAAAAAATTGTGCTATTTTCTGTCAAAAATTAGTTCAATTTTCTATGTTATGTTCTAGGCTATACCGCAGGTACAGTAAATGTCACGTTCATTCTAATAAAAAAAATATCTAGAAATCTTATTTCATTTTCTATTCGGAGCTCCATATCCTTAAAACTACTTAAACAACACTAAAAAACGTAATAGTAATTTATTTTAAGTAGGGTAAATTTTCTAATAGTCTTTACGCTCAATAATTAATTAAATATTAATTATATCATAAACCAAAAGTTTTGTTGAAGAACAAGAAATCAATATTTTGTGAATTTATTTTGGCAAATATCATGAACACATAATACTGGTACTGGTAAGACGAATTATAAAATAAATGTATAGTACATTAAACTAGCTTTAATTTGAGTGCTAACAGACATCTATACGTCTAATGGTTCCTGAGATATTGTTGTATACAAACCAAACGTTGTTTTCAAACCTTCATAAATAAACTTATTGTTAAATTATTTTGAGGAATATCGTTGAAACTGATGAGCGTTATAAACTACTTTAAAACACATTCAACTCGCTTCAATCTGTTTGTTAATAGACTCCTGTACGTTTAATAGTTTCCGAGACAAACTCTTTCACATGCCAAACGTTTTTTTTTTTTCATTTTGTGAATTACTGCTGATATTGCAGCTGCTACTTATACGAAGATAAACGTCATAAACAACTTTATGGCACATTAAACTAGCTTTAATATGAGTACTAATTAGTCCTAAGTAGTACTAAGACATATTAGACATTAAACCTTAGACGAAGTTTTCTCAAATTAAATTCACTAACTACTTACTTTTCATTAGGAAATGTTGCTTTTTAAAAAACTCTGTCGCTAGAACTATTGAACGTAAATAGCTCTTTTAGGTTTCATATTTAACAAATTCACTTTACTTCAAAAGAAATTTTCTATTGTTTTGGTTTTTTAAAGGATTAAGATTTTTAAAGAAGGTTTTTTAAAAAGTATGTAAAATAAAGACTTCTCAACGTTTTAAAACAGCAACCATTTTCCAATTTTAACCCCTCCAAACTATAGTTGGCATAGTTATCATTTTATTTTACTTTTAACTATGCATACTTTCCATTGGTGTAATAAAAAATGTGATCAAAATAAAACTAGATTCTTTCACGAGTGGACGATGAGAATCGGCGTGACCTCCCGCTCTTTCCTACCTTACCTTTAAAAGATTTATATACAATGAATATCAGTCGATATAAATTACAATCTTCACGGGATAACAGTATCAAAATAATTAGAGTGAATATTGTCTTCCCGCCCTGCCCCCTATGAGCATATATATATATTCTATGATGATAAATGATCCTCGTATCTGAATCTATTTACTAACAGCTAGTATACCAAACAGTTTTTGAACAAGATATCTAAATCATGCTACATTATACAGAGATCAAAACAAAGCTAAGCTACACCGATTCCTGGCTATAATGCTCATATAATTACAAACGCTCTAACCTATCCGTAATGTTTTGCAAAAGCAAAATACAGAGAAGGGAAAGGATTCAGCGAGCGACTTATTCTGTTCCGGCCAACACCGTTTGAAGGAATGATATATTACCCACAATGTGGGTTTTCTATGGGATGCATATATTTGTTTTATTCCCTGTTTTCTTATCGCTTATAGGATCGTTCCACTAAGCAGGCAATCTAAGTTATTTGAAAATAAGTTATTTTCAACACAATTGTTTCTCAAAATAGTCGTCAAAATCACATCACATTTAATATTGAATGTTCTCAAACAAACTGATATATATTTCTAGAAGCTACTGTACTTGTTTCTAGATAGCAACGGAAGCGACGACATTTTCCTTACGTGAGAAGAAGAATTGAAAGCTAACGAGGTAAAGACTAAGAAAGGTCTAAGGAGATACGTGACTAGAATAATCCTATGCAGATCTGAGTTCTGGAGTACCTAACCGACAACTCATTGCGGTGAATCAGAATACATGCACTAAGTTACGAATTTACACTTATAGCAAAAGATTTAAGAATCACAATTTCAAAGTAATTATGATATTAAAACCGTTATTCTAATTTAAAGCTTGCCTAAAAGCCATTAAAATAATAATTTATTAATAATAATAAATATTTATTTAAATGAAAAAAGTCAAAACAGCTCTCTCAAGTGTGGTATTGAATTTTAATTAATGAGTTTTGAAGGTCATTGTCGAATTCAACTGGTAACTATTAAAATACCTCTAAAGATGTAAAAAAATATATATATTTATTTCTATTGGCCTATATATTTCCCCTCAACTTTTGTGATATATTTGTCGTTATACCCAGCTCTGCCCAGTAACTATCGCATATATAACCCGTTCTACAGGCTGAGAGAAAATGGGTAAACAGGAGCACGTGAACTGCGGTTTGGTTGACATTCTCTTATTGAAGGTGCTCCACAAATAAAGATAGACCTAGACTCATGCCAACCGAACCCATTATGTTCCAAAAGTATTATTGAAAGATCAATGATCCAATTATCATTGTTTTTCACTAAGGTCCCTGGTCACTACGCAATATTCCAGCGATGAATTTAGGTTAACATATGGCCCGCGATTTTCCACCTATAGTCCAGACTTGCGGAACGTGACTTACCGTCAAATACAATTTAACTGAATGCCGAATGAACGACTACCTCAAATCTTTGTATGAATTACCAGCAGACCTCCATTCAATTTTGCAGGATAACAAACATACTGTCGGTAAACTTTTAGAATTTCTCAATCACTCAAACATTTACCACACAATTTAATCAAATATTCCATTTTTCAATAGTTATTATACATTTCAATTCGGAAATTAAAACAAAAATCGGAAAATAAGGCAAACATTACCCATAAGTGGTTAATGTCTTGAAATACCGAAAAGTCATGCAACATTGAAATTATATATTTAGGACATGCGTATGTTATGGATGTTTCAAATTAAACCTGGAGTGCCAGAGAATCGATCAAACGACTATAACAATAAAGTAAAACATATAATTATACAGTCTTAAATATTACGTAGGTCTTATTCATATCGAAATAGCTTAAAAGGTATTCAATGCCGATTTTTTAAAAAAAAAAATGTCCTCTTGGATGATCATCCTATTTATTGATTTCATATCACTTCTATTCCACTTACAGATTTTCTAAACAAATACCCAGTCCCCATTATTAGGAATGTTAATATATAAATTAAAAATATTGATGAATTTAATAAATGATTAGAGGAGAAAAAATAAAAAAAAGATACAGAAGGTTGAATCGGAAAAACTCGATGACGCCCGATCAGTTATCGCATGACTTTTTTTTTGTCATGAACAATTCCGATATTTATTCTAAACTTTATAATACGAATTACAGCAGCAGATTTTTTTCTTTAAATATAATTACTAATACCACCACTTTGGAATATTATTTGATCGTTACTCTTATGAATAGCTAGGAGTTTCAATGTATCGTTTCCGATTCATTCAATACGAAGTCATTTTCATATACTGGGAAAAAACTAATTAATTTTGCCATAACCCATTTAATATTGTAAACGTTCCGAATCGCATGATTAAGAGTTAGGTAAAATATATTCTCAGGTTAATTTTTTTTTCTTAAACACTACTCACTAAAACTAGAGACTAGATTACTAATTTTGAAGAACAAAAATAAAAAAAAGTTAAAATGGTTATTTATCAACCACTTAATTATAAAAAAAAGTGTTATAAGTATATTGGGAATAATATTAACTCCGAATTCAGAATGGATAGAACAGGATACCATACTTAGGAATAATTTATTTTGTGATTTTCAATTAAAGTCGGGAATGAGCAGTCTCAATATTAGATTACTGAGTGATTAGGATCAGCATAATTTGAACCCTGGTAATTGGTAAGAGAAATATGAGTAACGGGAAAACCAATGTCAAATAATGAACGAGGAAAATCCAATATACATTACTTAGTTACCTAACTTTACAACATATTACACATACAATTATTTAACAATAAATTGAACGTATTGTAACAACTCTAAAGATTCATTGTTGAAAAATGGCAATAGAAATTTAATTTCTAAGCATACAGCAATATTTAATTGTATTTTTGAATACCTACAGTGTTATGATCACACTGTAATTGAATTGAAATCATAGGGTTTGGAAGAGGATCCCAAATAACTTGGTTCAAAAAGTAGTAGATTCTAATCCCACCTGGGTAAGTCAATATTCATTTCGCGACAGCCTTGCGAAATGAATCTTGACATTCAACTCAAATGCTGCATAGGAGCTCTTTAAAAAAAAATTTAAAATTTTGTAAATACAAGGTAATTAAAAAAAAAAAAAGAAGAAAAAACTGAAAACACAATGGCCTTATTATAATACCTGAACATTGTAGTATGGAAAAGGAAAGAAAAAAATTTTCAGTTGTAATGTTATAACAAGTATTTAACTTGTCGGTCTTTCCTAATTAAGGAGAGTCGGTCCGGCTCCCCGTAGGGACCGGCCGTAGATGACTCAAAGATAATTATTAATTTTTAACTTCCCAGATAAAAATCTACCGCTTGGGAAATACAACTTTAAAAAGAGCAAACATAATTAGACAGGAAAATTTAATATGAGCCCTACCAAAGGGACAGTTGATTAAAGGTAATGAAATACTAGATAAAATAAGATGAAGAGAAATATCCTTTAATTATGTTTCACGATCACTATTTAAAAGAGAGAAAAGATTTTTTTTTTTTAAGAGTGGAAATAATTATGGAATTAAAAAAAATTCGAAGAGTATTTCTGGAGTAAAAAAAAAAAGTCTGTTTATTTAATTTTTTTCCATGGATATTTTATTCGTAATAAAACTTGTGAACTTGACAATATGAGTTTGTATCTTTATAATAAAATTTTAATGCTTAAGGATATTTTTTATGTGGTACTTTACATTTCATTGGAAAAGAATAAGGTGTCGTAATAATCTATTGTTTTTAAAATAATACAATATTAAATTTATATATATATAAATTTAATATTTTATAGTAAATTACATATATTTAATCAATTTATGAAAAAAGAAAATAGCACTAAAGCGATATATACTATATTATAATATAATATGTAAATTACAAGATACACACATTTAAGTTTATAATAAATTGAAAATTATTTAACACCTAAACATGAGAGAAGTTTTTTTTATCTAAAAATATTGCTTATTAAACAGCAAAAAGAGCTGTCATAAAGGGAAAAAAGGGAAAAGAGAAAAAATAAGAAGTTGTAATTATTTAAAGAAAAAGTTTTATTTGAACCATTTAGTTACGTTTTTTATTTTGTTTTTAAACTCATTGATGCATATAGTATTTATATTTAGTTTTGTAATACATTTTATGCCGATTTCATAAGATACTTTAATGATAACAATACAATAATGAAAACCAATGAATGAGGTGTAATAAATGTGTTTTGGTTGTGAGAAGCACAATACACTTCGTCACGACTATGTAATATAAGCTTATAATATATATCTATCCATATAAATAAACTTTAGAATATTACGATTTGAAAAATAGAAGTTCCAAGAAGAAATCAATTTAGTTTCTGAACGAAAGAAGCTTGTTTGACTAAGCTCTTAACTTTGAATATAGAAATACCACAAATTGTCTAAAAAAATTATAAAAGCAAAAATATATGATACAAAATATAAAATATGATATAAATATAACTTCATCGTTGCTCTTTTCTTCTCATTTAGTTGTAATTATGCTACATAAGCAGCTATCTTCTGATTGTACTGCACTTATCTTGACTGAACTGAACAGACTAGCTTTAAATTTTATCACGAACTGTTCTAACACGAACTTTTTTCTTTTACTGAGCTTCATATTAACTGTGAGTGAGGTAAACGATAAGTCAGTATATAATTTTGAATTAACTAATTAATTAGATGGATTCAGCATAGTTACTTACTAAATGCATTTAAACAGCGATAATTATACATTTGAAAGAAATAAGATATTTTTTGAGTAAATATTCAATAAAATTGATTCTCATAAGAACATTTACATTGCACTACATCCACTTACACAATCATTTCTTCATATGCACATCAGTAAAATAATATATTTCATTGTATATTTTTTTTTTCATTGGCACGACAGACCGTGGAGGTCCAGTTTCTGACGTGGATTTCATAGGGTGGGTCCGTCACTCCCACGCCTATATATATATATATATATAAACTACTGTCTAAACCTCTTGTCTTTACTTCAATTACACAGGCCGACAAAAAAAAAAGTTTTTTTTCTGGGTTCTGCACGAAACGTTCGATCTCTTTTCAGGTAGCATATGAAAAGAAAAAAAATAGTTTTACCAGATAAAATTTGATTTTGTAGAAACCAGAACAATGTATGGATTTTTAAGGGAAACGAGTGTTCTTTTTCTAATTATTATAAGCTCACTCTAAAAATATGAGATTGGCAGAATATCTTGCAATTAATTTTAAAAATCAGTAACATCTTATGAGATTTGAAAAAAAAATTTCAAAGCATTTGACATTATTTAAATTTTTCTAAGTTATATATTTGTTGAGATATCGGCGAAACAGCAAATGCTTGGATACACTGAGTGGGCCCATATAACCGACGAAAAATGGGAGCTATTTGTGAGCGGTTTGAGGGAAAAAAAAATTCTCTAGAACTGTTTTTATCTCAAGAAACACGAAGGAATCAACACACAAAATGTAAAAAAAAATTAAAATAGTCAAGACAACATCATTGGACTACTTGTTATGGATTGACGTCTAATTAATATTAATTAATTAACAGTTGATATAAAACAAAATAGACTTCACACCAAAGAAAGAAAAACGTGTTAACATCTATCGATCTTATTCATTCGGGAAAATACTTCGGAAAATTCTTTTTACTGGGAACGATTGCTAACGGTGAGTTAGAGAGATTCGTAGTTTTTTACAAAATTTACCCAAAAAACCAGAATTATTCCATTATATTAAGTGAGCTAGTCATTGAATCATAAAGCAAGTTCACGAAAATACGAACTATACAGGGTGTACAATTAAATAAAATTTTATTGGAATAAAATAAGATTTCGCCTAACATATAATTCGTAATTCGCCGTTGAATTTATCTAAAATATTTTAAATTTAATTTCAATAATTTCAACGTCAAAATCACGCAAGGAAAACTTTTATTTCAGTTAATAAGCATTCCGATGTGTTTTCTCTATTATTGGCTAGGGACAATAAATCTCAGATCGATACTGCTGTAATTACAAGATATAATACTAATAAGATTAAGGCTAAATAAAGATTATTTTTATGGGGCAAAGCAGTGAATACCTACGAACCTATGGTTTAGAGAAAGAAACAGAATTTAAAACGAATCAATGTTTTAATAATCTTAATGCTGCCTTTTATATCTGACAACAAGTACAACCAACAGGAAAAATATATAAGTTTAATTATCTTCATTCATATAATACATAATCATTAGAGATCTAAGGAAAGCAATTTATCGAAAGGTGCTGCCCAAACGTATTGGATTGCAACAGTGCACGCCACTTAATCTATTTTCCCAAATTCTTCATTTGTTATTTGTTTCTGTTTTTACTTTTCATTTTATTTAACTATCCCTTGTTTTATTTCTCAGTCTGTTAATTTCCATTTTCTTATTATATTCTTATACATTTTCAACATTTTCCAGTGTCTACTGCAGCGAATGGTGTACACTACGTAAGAGATCCATTATAATATTCACATCTCATAATAATAATATAATTAATATTTAATTATTAAATAATTACTAAAGTAATGTGAAAGTAGATAGCTAATCATCATTTTACAGCTAAAAATAAGGAAATTTAATCTAGAAAAGTAGTCTCAAAAAAGAATATCCTCTGTTAAACGAAAACCTACTTACGGGGGAAAAATACTAATAAATTTTATTTCGAAAATCCTTTGAGACAGGCACTTCTCCAGAACTAACTTAGGCAAATGACATTAATCTAGAAGGTTAGAAGCGCATCAAGTTAAGTGTGCCATTAACGATAATGGAGAAATTTAGTTTTGAAATAGGGAACTCTTCCAGATTCTCAGGTGTATACCAGAATTAAAGAGACCAAAATCGGAAAAAAATATTTATAATCAGTAAATATTTAACATTCTCAGCATATGGTTAGGTAAGTGATGAAATTTATTAAAAATGTGATACATGATTATTTATTTTAATTATTATTGGTGTATAGAGAGAAATTGATTGTAACAGAAAACTGTTGGAAACTGTAGGGAAAAAAAATTCTTTCTATTTTATTATACCTTGTAATTATATGTAATTTGTATATGTCCGATTACGGATTGATCAGTATGCTGTGTGATGTAGCAACCAGATGTATTTGGGCAGCATAAATGAATAAAGTATTTCTCTCTCTCTCTCTCTCTCTCTCTCTCTCTCTCTCTCTCTCTCTCTCTCTCTCTCCCTCTCTCTCTCTCACACACACACACACACACACACACACACTCTAAAGGTTAGTCATTTATGTATAAAAATGAAAATTCATGTTTCATATGCGTTAGTTTTGCTGATCAGCTATTAACCTCTCTCAGATTTTGTCAATTAACTCAGTATGAGCTGAGATTTCTTGAAGTGATGTGGTGTTCAAAGATGATGGGTCTTATTTTTCGTTCAAATGCTAACTTTAGTATGTATTTAATGATCTTGTTTTTTCTATCCTCAGTTATTTAATGGTATTTTAGAGATTATTCCCTCTTCATCTGGATGATACATCTTAATAGTAGTTATATAGTCCTAATCAATACAAAATCCATTCTCAGAATTTAGTTAATTCATAATGCCCACTACGTTTTATTTTATTTTAACCATCATACTGGTGGGGGAACGTTAGTCCAGTGTAATGGAAAATGAAAAAAAGTAGAGTGTATTATAAATTATTTTAACTATATCATGACAAAGTAATTTATTTGTATAACGGCAATTGTTATGACAATTCATACCTGTTTGTCTATGGAACGTAATGGAATTAGTGATGGTAATTATAAAAATTATTTAAATTAATTAAAATTAGTTGAGTCCTCAAAACTATTTTCATTGAATTTTCCAAAGGCATAGCGTGTTTACCAGTTACCAATTACATATATTCATAAATTATTTTTATTATTGAAATATATATTATATGAGAGAGGGTTTGTTTGTTTAATACGAGCCTCAATTTATTTAATTTATTTACATTAACTATATCCTCAATAATATATTACGATTAAATGATTCAGATAGATGGTCTTGTTATACAAAAATATCTTAACATTATATTTAAATACCCACTCAGTGGGTGGAAAGTTGGAGGTAGTGATGCATGCCGTGGTGTGTGATAGTGTTCAAGCAGGGATGGGGTTGGCTGTCATCTTTTCTTTCTATCTCTATGTAAGGCAGTAATATCTGCCTGAAGGTCCGCTGGGCACTCCCATGCTTTTCCTTCAGCCCTCCAGCAGCAAGTCTAAACTTCTTCCACTTTCTAGTACCTCCATCAGGTTACCATCCCTCCTCTTGTGTCGTAGTAGAAGTTATCATTCACTTATTTCCTTCTGGTTGGCGTTTCGTAGCTCCACCCCTAAAGAATATAAAATAAAACTTCCCGACAAGTGTTTGTAGTAAACTATAATTGACTTAGTCTGGGGTTAGCTCGCACATTGCCCTCTCTTCGCCAACAACACCTGGATGTCATTTCATTAAGCCTTAAATGGTTCCACTGCATTGATAGATGTCATAAAATAGGTTTTAGGACGAACCACTCTTTCTCAGGGTCTAAGACCAACCAGATGTTCAGGCAAAAATCTATTTGATATTATTTTCAATATTACACTGTTCAATACAATAGATAGCACTATGTAACTACAACTATTAATATGGATAATTCTGAAGATGATTTAATTTCAAAATTTTAAGATATTGATGAAGATTTCATCACTATAGAAGCTAACATGAAAAATAAAGATTAACCTTCCAATTGAAAATCATTAAATCATTTAAAAATCGCCTGCCTCCCGATTTATTGTTTACTCTTTTAATGGAATTAAAAGTGTTTACTAAGTAAACACAGTGTTGTTTATACATGTCTTTGCTATCTCGAATGTAGAGAGGCTTCTTAATTATGTAGGGAATGAGGAAATGTATGTACTGAGAATTAAAACTTTTCACTCGTATTTTGCTTGTGAGACATCAAGGAAAAAATTCTGCTTTACCAAGATATCTGTTTTAGATCAAATCTGCGACAGACATCGTCTAGCGAACTGTTAATTCGATTTTTAATCATTTTTTAGGGATTGTCCAGATTAGTAAATGGTAGGCCACATATCAATTTTATCAAATTTCGTCCACTACCTTTCCTTGTGCATGCATAAAGGCATTTTCCTCAGTATAGCTGTTTCGAAAACGCCTCGTTCAATTTGGCCTGAATTATGACGATCGTTAGGGATTTGTGCAAAATGGATCTAGTATCGGAATCCCTCATTTGAGTTTACTCAAGCGATGAACCTCCCGGAGATGTAATTCTCAAACGACAGATCATTAACGTTAAAATAAGGGTATTCACCAACATAATTGGGATAAGAACGATCAGAAGGTATATAAAAAAATAAACATGACGTTATAATATTAACCTTAAAAGATTGTATTTAAGTACTATTGTAAAGATGGAAAAAGAATTCCTATGTACATAGTAGATATGGTGAGGAAGCTCTGCACGAATGACCACATAGAAGACATTTTTCAATATTTCAAATACGATTTCTTAAATATGATTCTTATAAATTACTTACTTATACAGACTGTTTTATATTTGTATTTTTAAATCTTACAATATGAAATATAAGTAGCAAATATTTAATACAAAATGACAAATAGTTTATAAAACATATATTTTTTAATATCTGTGCTAAGAAGATTAAAAAAAAAAAAAGAAATGAAAAACGGTGAGGAAGCTATACTAACCTACGTACATAGCAGACTTATTTTTTTTTAGGTAACATTTTTATCTAATTATGATTATAATCCAGAGACAAACCGAGTCGTATAGTTTAAGCCATTAATTTACACATAATATTTGTTGATTGAATCTACAGCCATCAAGGCCAACATTGAAATTGAGAAAAATGCTTCTAAAAATTGAAACTAGTTTATAGAAACCAGAATTGTGTTTCAATTTTTGTCATAAGAGATAAAGCAACCGTAGTTACAGGTTATCTGAGATCGATGTTTTTAATGTATAAGTTTAATCTTTGACAGAAAATATTATATACTAAATCAAAAACCTCTAAAGATGGATATGGCTAGTTTTTACTCCAATCCATATTAAAATTTCTCTTTTTACAGATATTTTAATTTCAAGTTATCTCTATCGCTTTAGTTCTAAATACATTAGGTAGTACAGGAAGCTGCTTCATCCTCATTTTTTTTAGATCCTCTTACCTTCTTGCATACAAACTTCATCTCTAAGAAATTAACCTGTTTTGTTCTGAAACTTCCCACCTTATAGAGAAAATGTAAGAAGGTAAATTTAAATTGTTCTTTTATCTACCAATTTCATATATATTTCGAGCTATCTTAACAAATATTACAGCCACCGAAGCAAAATGAAAGAAAAATATGCGTATAGTGGGAAAGGATTTCACAATAAAAATTAATATGAAAAAGAATATTCGAATTGTTACTCAATATAAACGACATTGACTGACTCCTGAGTTAGTAATACAGACAAATCTATCTTATAAATTATTATACTTTTTTTTTTTATTACGAGCAGATTTCACTTAACATTGTAGTTGCAATGCAAAAATATACCGATGCGTGCTTTGAATTCTTAATGCTAGAGATAGTGTATATCTGGCAATCAATCAGCTTAATTTTATATGCCAAGGTACACATGCCAATGGTTAACGAATACAAAAAGCCAATTATTTATGTTACTCTCAATAGATTTATATATTTTTTATTTAGTTTAGAAAATACACGAATAAAATTTATATTCAGTCTACTATTTTCAACAACAAATAGTTGCAACGTAGACTGATTCATGTTGGCAGGATTATTCCGGCACGATGCCAGGGCGTTCGATCTTTGAACCCTGTTTTGCACTGGTTGCAGATAAGTAATAGATACTATTTACAAACAGTGAAAACAGTTAGAAATAAAGTATAAAAACTATTTACAACATTAAGGTATTTATGTATGATTTAATTAGTGATAGAGTAATGAGTATTGAGGATTTTAGATTCTAAGGATTGGATACGAGAGGAATTTGAAGGTTTAGTGGAGACCCAAAGCTCAACTCCATATTACAGTCATGTAGATCAGTCTTTTGTAATGAGTTGGATGTTTAGGCCGTTTGTCTAGTAAGCGCTGTAATATTAAAAATCGACGTGCAGTTTCCTGTCTTAACTATCTTGTGTGAGGATCCAGGTTAGCCGTTTGTCCAGATGTAGTCCAAGGTAGTGAATCAGTTCGACAGGGGGAAAAATCAATTAAAAGAGACTGTAAGGCAGTCGGTAGGTTTACGACGGAGGGTAAAAATAATTTGATGGGATTTCTTTTAATCCTTCAATTACTGAGTAGTGGGTGGTTAAAATCTTTGGAATTCAGCAGTTTTTTAGTGGTCCTCCAAAATGATTTGTCAGTAGTTGTAAGATTTTCAGTAAAGTTAATTAAATTTTTATGTAGTTTCTAATTTCTACTTTTAGTTTGTAGGTCAATTTTGTGTAATACGTTTTCAGTTGGATATCTAGTCTTATGCGTTTTTCCCTCATTACGGTACGAATATGAAGTATGCCTTCTGTTGTTTTAATTAGTAGCAGTGAAAGTCATAATCTTTTTGGGTGAAATAATTGACAAGATTTTTATAATAATCCTTAGTTGTAGAGTTGATTTTTATGTCTTCAACGCGGGAGAAACGTCTAAAGTTTGGTTGTTAGCAATTTCTTGACCGAACGAAATGAAGCCTTCAATTTTACTGACAAAGGCAGAAGGTGGTTCAGGATCAGACAATTCTTGTGGTTCTGGAATGTTGTCAGGCGGATTTTAGAAGATTTCAGGAAGAGAATAAATTCTAGTTGAGCCGACGTTTTGACCTGAATTTTAGGTCTTCGTCGGGGCTTCTAATGCTTTGGCGAGTATGTGGATGGCTATTACCACGTCGTTGGCCCTGTGTTACTGAATTCATGTTGTTGATGGTTTGCCGTAATTAACTATAATGTCGGAATGAATAAATAATTTTTTTGTTTATTTGTAGACCGCACCTCACCCCGACCATCTTTCCTAAATATTAATCTACGGTCAGCCATCGACACTCATTATGAATCCAGTAACACAGGGCCAACGAAGCGTTAATCACTATCCACATACATGTCACAACACCACAAGCCCTGATGAAGACCAGAAATTCAGGTCGAAGTATCGAAGTATAGCGATATAATAATTACTCAGGTGAAGAAGATGGTCGGGTGTGGTCAGAAAACTTTTTGTTTATTTTCTGACCACACCCGACCATCTTCTTCACCTGAGTAATTATTATATCGCTGCTTTGCTTGAATAGCTTCACGAACCTGACAATAAAAAATTGTATTTATTTAGTGTTTCAAGTATTTCAAAGATTGTACCACAGACAGTTTGTTAAAACTCTAATAGTTTTAGGAATGTCTGTAGGACGACCTCAGTAAAGAAAGTAACTGCATTCTACGCTACTATCTTTGGAATAGCTTCTATTCCAAATAAAATAATTTTTTTTTTATCACATATGCAATAATTTAAGCAAATAAAAGAAGCATCCAAGGGAGGAGAATGTCATCTAGGGAAGGAATTGTTTATTGTCAGGGATGTTTACAAAAGAGAAAGATTACACTTCTTTAGTCTCACCCTGGCCAATTTGATCTACCGCGCTTTAAAAATATGAATTTTCTTTTATTCGTACTCACTGTTTGTTTCCGATGATTTTGTACAAAAGTGTCTGTAACACCGATGCCTTCTGCTCCAGTCACGAATCTGAAAAAAAAAAATCAAATCAGTTTTATACAAGAAATATAAAAATCATTAAAAAAAAATTGATTTTTAACAATCTTTCTTTTTTTTTATTTCCCTTACTTTTAAATTAAAAGTTCGGTTTAAGTAGAAAGATAAATAAAAATAAATACAATTAAGCAAGTATATTTTTATCTTTGTTATTTCTAGTTATCGACAATAGAGATAAATACGCAGTTTTCAACTAAGGAAAAGCTATTAAGCTCGGAATCCATTTCGAGGAAATTCATGTAAGTTGAAATTTAACAGCTAGATTTATTTCTTCATATTTTATTAAATGAACTACACTAAAATCTCTGCAGGGAAAATCGTATATAATTTTATTGTATTGTATATTATTATAAAATATTATGTAATATATATTATTATTGTATTAAAAGTATACATAAAAAAATACTTCATACTCTCAGTTTTGATTTACTATACCTTCATTTATTTTTAAAATTTATAATATAACATTAAAAATTTTTATAACATTAATATAATATTAAAAAACGGAAATTAAATAATAATTTTGAATAAATATATTTTTATGGCATATACAAAAATTATTATTTCCATTATTTACCACAAAATATATTAGAAATCAATTATTTAAAAGAATAAACACATAAGTTTTGGATAAATCAAAATAATAAGTTCCATCAATTGTTAGATGAGTTTAGAGTGTTATTACATATTTCATCTTTATCACCTAAAAATTTTCATTTTTGCTTTTAAGGTGAAAAACGAGTTTTATTGTTCTTAAGATTTTCTACTAAATTAAAGAAGGAATAGCGGATTTTGACGGTTAGGGAGTTTATAAAGATTGATATCTGGTTCGGGCTAGATCGGTTTCATATGGAACATTATGGTATTTATGGATGATTTTATTCGTGACAAACTAAAGAGCGGATAAGAGAGGAATTTGAAGGTAAAATATAATTTTATACCTCAAATTAGGTTTAGACCTCTTTCTGGTTATCATTTGACTGGAGTACATTCCGTTTCATGATTCTTACACGCACTCGCTTCAAAACGGGACGGTTAAAAAAAAACTATATATTTATGATTAAAGCTAATATGTACACACTGAAGGGCAAAAAGTAATTAAAACTCAATAAGAACGTAATTATCGATTGCAATTACTTAGGCTCAACATCTAACTGTAATTGCATACCTCAATTACAGTTGTTCATCAAATGGTTGCATTTACCAATTAGCAATTGTAATTACCTACACAGACTATGGTATAATATAGAATAGAGTTTTTAATTTACATTTAATTACAAATGATTAAATCTTGGGATGTCACCTAAATCATTTTAATAATACACTGATTAGTTATTGAAAAATACCTAATTGGGATCCTCGATATTTTAGATTACTTGTCAAAACATATTTATATACATACATATTATACAACTCTGAAACTGCTATTTAGGTAACACCATGTTATATGCCAGGTGTAAGTGTCTCTAAATTTTACGAGACAGCAAATAAACAACTACATTCATCGTACTAGTCCAAATATAAATATAAACAGGGCATTTGCACAACCTAGATACGAGATAGAATGGTAGGTATAGGGTGGTATTGAAGAATATTATGAAGAGGGCACAGTCAGTGACTACAGCCACTTCAAAGGCTCCCAAAGAGAATCCAAAAATATCCCAGCTATTCCGGATAAATCTTTTATGATTTTTTGTGAGTTTTACTTGTGGAGAATAAAATATTTTATATCAAGAGTAGATATACAGACATTAAACAAAAAAAAGGAGGTAATTAATATAACTATAATAACAAAAAGTATTCCTTTTTTATTTCGTAAAAAAAACAAAAAAAAAAACTGAAGTTGTAAGTTTGGATTCCAGAATAATTTGTGACAAAAGACTGTTAAAATAAGCTTTCGTAAAATACAATAGTTGGACTAATAAAAATCTAATAGAATAAAAAATAAAAGATCTCCGAAAATAACAGTTTGAACAGAATGTAAGCTGAAAAATAAACATTTTTTTTTTCAAATATAACAAATTTAGATAGAGACGTTATTGTATTATGACGGACCGAGAGTAATTAAGTTATTTTCTCTAGAGTTTTAACGAGTTGCCATTTACATAAATGTGATTTTAACATCACTCATATCTTACCGCATTCCATTAACATGTAGTTTTTGAATATTAAAGTAAGTGTTATATTATGTCACCGCTCTTCATTCATTAAGCTTGAGTGAAAAGTGATGACCGATTTAACTAGTGTTTTAAAAAGTAATTGAAAATAAATTGATTAGCTATAATAAAACGTATATCTGTTCGAATATTTATGATCTGATCAAAATTAATACATACTATGTAACGAAATTACTTTTTATCTAGTCTTTGTTCCAGAATAAAACAATAATTATTTCTGATGAATGGAATATGGTCCGGGTGCAGTAAAAAAAAAAAAAAAAACTCAAATAGTAGAATTATTGAAGTGGAGCAAATTAGCACTTTAATTTTGACTGCCGTCAAAACAGCCCTGACGAAGCCCTGCAACGTGGGGCGAAACGTTGGCTCAATAAAATAGTATAATTATACTATTTGAGTTTTTTTTTTTTTTTTTACCGCACCCGGACCATTTTCCATTCATCTATACACACGGTCAATCAATAATCTTCCAATAATTATTTCTTATTGTCATAAATAAATACCTAGAAATTATCCAAAATTTTAATCTGAATGAATCCAGAATCTAAAGGATTAAACGAAATTAAGACTGAGAAAGACAATAAAAAATAATGAAAACTAATTTTTCGATGTTTCCTTGAAAATTTAAAACCGTTTCTAAATTCCAATGTTGCCCTGTTGACAGATAAAGCTCAAGAAATTTTCTTGATCCTTTAAAAATTACCCCCTCTCTAACCTGGGGGGCTGGCAGAACGAAAAAAGTCTCTACTTTAAAGTTTTAATTTCACGTCACTCGAGTCAGTGAAATTGAAGATTAAAATGAGATTTATAGGTAAAGCTGCCACCGTCAGCTGTCCATCTCACCGGATGAAGACACGATATTGGCAAACTTAATTGACAGAGAGTGAGGGATGTAATAAAAGGGAAAACAATTAAAAATTTGCATTTAATTCATAACTTCTGAGCACAGAAAACTATAACCGGTTATTTATTAGTTCATTTCACAGAATAAATAATTTTTATTTACTTAAAATCAATCAATATGGTAATTACTGAGTCAGCTATTCATAGCATTAACAAACATTGAGATTACAACGGTACCAAATCATAAAAAAAAAAATCTTACGATTGGAAAAATTATAATCACTAAAACAAAGATATTCCGGATTTCACATCATAATTATAAATAAAATTATTCAGTAAGTTAATAAATAATAATGAGAGAATCTATATTAAGTCTTCACATTCTTGAAACACATACCTTCACTAGGCAATGTTTCGTTACTGCTTAATTTGAGCACATTTATGAGGTCATGAGAGAAAAGGTTGACTAATTATGAGTTAGTGGTCTAGACACATCATTTCATTTTCTAAAACAGAAGTATCGGAGATAGAACAATTGCTTCTATCTACTAGAATAATTAAAATATACACGCAACAAGGTAATATCAGGGAAAATCATTTTTTTTTTTAAATATAAATTTCTTCCTCAGAAATTTATGTCCAGATATTAAGCTATTCCACTCTATTCAATCAGTTACTCCGTACTAATATTTCCTACCCTCCTGTTCAGTTCATTTTCGTACCTCTAGGAGTGGCCTACCAACCAGTTATTATCAAGTTATTTTCGGCTCGGTTATAAGCGGCTTAGGAAATAACCGATTAATTGATTTTCAGTTATTTATTTTAACTCTACTCTTTTCGTATAAACCAACAACTAATTAGTTTGCAACGACATTTTCAGCCATAAAATCGACGTAACCATCATGTACCAAGTTACTCCTCTACCCAATTATCTAGAGGCAACCAACATATTCGAACAATGGTGGGGATTCAAGTTTACAAAAAATTTACCCCAGGCCAGATTCGAACCGGCACCGCTGCAGTCATGAATTTGTCTCTTAACTCCCTTAACTACAGATGGCCCACATCTTCCACTTTTATCCTCCTATCGTCTTGCGGCCTCATTGTTTGGCTCCTTTCCTTTAACCCAGGAAGAGGAGAAGTGTGTAGAGCCAACTGCTTTCTTCCTCCCGTACACAAAGGCCGTGTAGTACGAGTACTTCTTATAGGTCATTAGCGGAGGGACATCGCTCTCCACCAGGATCTAGTGCCGTGTCTTTATCATCTTTGTTCTCAGTGCCTCATAAGGGGAACAGGTGAGTACATTCTTAGCAGACTCCGTAACTTCAATATCCTTCAAAGAACACCGTCTGAGACATCAAGTTTGCCTACGTTTCCCCTCCTGGGAAGCTTTTTATAAGTCCTCTATCTTAAGGAGCTTCAGCTGCCTCGTCATTTCGTTTCTGATACACTCCGTATCACCTAAGTGTGGCATCGAAGCACCATCTCCAATTTGGGAGAGTGTTTCATATCAGTAATCGAACAAAACCTAAAACCTCACGCACGAAAAATGTACGCAGTGGTATTGCATTGACGGAGGTGGTCGAGGTGAGCTTCCTTCGAGGCCAAATTCGACAGCGTCACATAAACTGAGAGACGTCTGAGAGCTTAAATGTACAAATTATCTTCGTAAATGTTGCTTCGAGGGATGTATTCTTCACCTTTGATTTCCTTTACGTGCCTGTCATAGGATTCCCACTTTGTTTCCATTCCTTTCCATTGGGATTTGAGTTTTACATAAAATTCATTGAAACAAACCGCAATGCCTACGATACTCAGACGGGAAAATCATCCTCTATCATTCCCAATTCGCTCTCAAATATATTGTGTCTCAGGAGAAATATTTGGATATCGACAATTGGACAATTAACTGATTTTTTTGTCGGATGGCTAATAGACTGTGGAGATCTTAAGACACCTCTATCAGCTTATTCTACCTTAGTGTATGTTGGGCCATGGGTTTTCTGTTTATTACGCGGTGTTCAGGAGGGAAAGAATTATTTGATTACATATAAATAGTTTTTATTGTTACTTTATGCGCACTTTCTGAGCACACCACGTTAATATATTTAAACTTCTTTTTTATGTTATGTATATTATTCAACTGTACCGTGAACGTAAGTCCTGAAAAAAGCACCAATGGGATCAGAAGAGAAATGTTTTCAGTCAAGTAATATGTACTTATAACACAATTCATGATAATTAACTCCAAATTATTTACTTTTATAATAGCTTGAAAATACAAGGCGCTATGGGAAATGAAAACGAAACCGTTCCAATTTGTCACTTGAAATCAATTTCCATTCTAAGTTCTGTTTGATATTTAATTTGTGTTTAAGAAATATTATGTTCTGTACCTTGTTTTGCATTGGTAAAGGAAAAAGGCCTCCAGGGATCGAGGCTTATTCAAATGAAAGATGGAATTCGTTGAATAAATTGGACATCAATATTTTCAATATGACTATGTCCGTCCTTCCTTCCCTAGGGCTCAATCGAGATTTAATTTTTGTTCGTTAATTCCATGGTATATAATTATAATTTCTTCATTAATTTTGATTTAATATCAACAATGAATTGCTAAGATATAAATTATTCTACGTAATTTTAAACTTAATTAAAGCATTTATTTGTTGTTGAACTATGATACTATAAAAAATTATCACATTACATATTAACGATATTAAAGCATAAATGAGGAGTTTTCTATTAAAAGTCAAAATACTGACATTTGGAAAGTTAATATTGAAAAATCATTGTGGAAGTATCATACATAGATGAGTTAATTTTTTATTTAAAGTGATTTGAAACACTGATTTGAAAGAAGAAATTTTTTCTTTTGCAATCAACTTAATATATTTTTGGTGTGGTGAATTTTGTATGATTAAAAACCCATCTTTACTTCTAAGAAGTGGATACATTAACTTTAGATGGAACAACCTTAAATATGAGTAAATATTAACACTTCAATTGAGTTCCCAACTCATAACTCAGAGACTTAACAAATATATTATCGTTTTGAGTATGATTATTATTATAAAAGTTATTGAGTTTAAATATGCCAAAAATGACGAAAATGTTACATGGGTCTCTGGGCTTCAGAGAGAAGACATCAAGGGTATTAATAACAGGAAACTTGAGGTACCGACATCTTCTCCCTTTTGGATAACAACTTGAATAAAAAAAACAATTCTTTAATATGAAGGGTATAGTACTTAATGATTTAAATAAGTCAAACATCATGCTGAGGAGTAATTAAAGCTAAATATTGATAATTTATAATAAAAGAAGATTTCGGGGAAAACCAAGTGAGGAAATGCCATTAAATGTAGGAACGTTAAATATCCTCCTAAACGAAAATAAATGGGTTTCATTAGGACAGATGGTTCAATTCTGATGAAACCTATTAACCAATATGGTTCAACAGACCCTTTCTAGGGCCACTTAAACCTTAAAAAGGTGGGTAAAGAATATAAATCACAGATGGTTTATCGAGTGGATGGAGCTAACTAATAAATTAACAGAACTCCAAGAATTGACTAAGGTCCCTAAAGCAAGTTGTGTAACTATCTTATAATTAATAATAATAAAAAATATTATTAATTTTATAGATTATTATTTTACCATCGATTTTACTATATCCTTCAATGAAAGATCTTATGCCAGCGGATTGATTCTAGGCTGTCACTGTGTTTAATTTTTCTCATCTATGTTGGATTGTTTTTTATTGTTTTTTACAACATGGGAAGTACTTTTCCAACAAATTTTCTGGTTTACGATGAGATAACAATGCAATATTTTAGGAAACTTTTGGTTTCTTTTATATTCCTATCTTGTATCATTACCAATAAATCAATATTAAGATAAGAATATGTAATATTCTTTGTTAAATATTACGTTTTACAAATCATTTTTGCAATTTTAATATATATTAAAATCCAACTTCATTTTTTCCAGTAACAAAATTACTAAACATTACTCATGAAAGCATAAAAAAATATTCACTTTCATTTATTTTTTATTTCATTAACAAATTAAAATTAGAAAGCAAAACATTAAAACATCACTTTATCGTGGAAGGAGTGTAGTAGAGCATATTATATATTGCTCAAGAACGGTTAATAATAATACACCAACTGGTGAACTGATCAGGCTTATTATATTTTATTATTTTAAAAAATATTCTGAAATTTGTACTAATTAGCAGCATTTTTGTTAAATGAAATATTGTGTATAGACTATGCAAGATAGTGAACAGATGAGATTTTTAGTTGGGACGACCTCCCTAAGGCTGTGATTATTTTTATGTTCACTACTTTGGCATAGGCTGGTCGTCGTTAAATACAAAACAAAGGATGCATTGTAGACGAATAAGGCATAATGAAAGAGAGTGTCCTATTGTTTTGGAAGCTATGCGAAAACAAAGGAAAATTATACTGGGTTCATTTTCAACATACGACCCATTATTCGACCAGCAGTCTCATACTTTATCTTACAAATTCCTGAATTAGTAAAATACAAGTAGCTAGTTTATGTATGAGAGGTATGAGATTATGGATTTCCGCTACATCTGATAAAAAAGACAAAAGAATTGTTATCTATACTATTCTTAGCTTTTTTTGTAGGATGATGACTTTGAGAGATTTTTTTTGGTTTTTTTGTCTATTGCTATTTCCAACTCCATACATAGAAATACATCAAGAGAATTTGATATAAGATCAAAATGGAGTATGATTAGTGATCTATCCATTAGTGGCACTCTAATGAGAGAAGAGTAATGTGAGGAAAACTAAAAATAGAGGATTTTCTGATTAATTGCCTGATAGTTCAAGCCCTGAACTATGATTAGTTGCCCGTATCTTTCAGAAATAGCGTTTGAATGTAAACTCCAGCACTGGCATTATTCCACTCCAACTGGTCCAAGCCACCCCACTTTACGGTACTAATCGTCCGATAGCCCATAATAAATTTTAGACCGCACCACAAAACGTTAACAAGACTGATGGGACATTTGAAAGATTGTTTTGAATAATTTTATAACAAAAAAGAACAAATTTTAACATTTGTGAGTTAAAAGTAGCTGAACCATCGGTTTCAGTACCCAGGGTGTACAGAGATACACCGATGTGACCTACTGGTAGCCTTACAAGGTGTATCTCAGTACACGTTTTTAAAATGAACATAAAAAACATAGAATTGGTCAGAGAAATAATTGGTCTTGTTAGCAACATGAAGGGCTAGAAATACAAGTCTCAAAAAATTACAAAGTTTAGTAGATTATTTCTATTTTTGCCAGAAAAAAGGTTAATATATAATTATATAATTATCATCATAATAGTAAGTATAACAAAATTTCTAAAAAAAAAGGGTGTAAAGCTATCTATTGACTTAAAATGGAACATTGTAATGGGGTTTAGTAATCCCTGGATCATTTATGAAAGAATTTTTATAATATTAAATCTGTTTAGTAAATGTTTTTAATTACTTATATACTTATCTCCGTAAAAGTTATCGAAAGGTTAAAATAAAAGTACCACCTCGGATAATTACTGGCCATGAAGAATTATTTACGTGTCGGATGGAAATAGTAGAAGTTCACACGCCAACGAGAGCAGAAGCCCTTGGCTTTTAAGTAAATTAAAGCGTTTTTTTCAGACTGAACTTATTTATCGATTAGTTCTTTTGGTATTTTTAACCCAACCTTATTTATGTTTTAATTTAAAATTTGGTTTAATAATATGCCTTTGTGGAATACTAAGCTTCGTTGAATAAACTGCTTAATTAAAAAGGGATCAATACAATACAAAGGTATTTAATTATTTAATTGTTCAGCTTAATGTTCAATCACTTTGTTTCTTTTAGTTACCTAATTGATCACTTAATGACAGCTTGGTGATTGTTTTTGGTCGTTTGTTCACACAAATCAGGAGTTTAATCACTCGTAAGCGTAACTATTAACATGTTTTTGTTTAAAGATGTAATATTTATATAACTAATGATTTCCTTCTTTATATCTCTTCTATTATTAGTCAGTCCTTTAGTTATAATCACCTAATAAGAACTCAGAGATGAAGAGATGGTAAGTTGTTATATTAGTTAATAGCAATGGTTATAGACTAATGTTCTCATCTTAGATAGCACCAAGTTTTCATCTAATATCTCTAAGTCGTATATTCATCTATAATCGCTAAACTTAGTTGCTTCTCTGTTATTACTATAATAAATCATTAAATACCACTTACTGTACCCATATTAAATTACTTAACAATGTTCAATATTACGATATTAACTATAATTTATTCTACTTATCAGAAATAATTATTATATAGAAATTAAAGGAATGTCTTAAGAAAAATCATTCAATACAGATAAGATATCATATGTTTCAGAAACTAAAAAATCACACCTAATTCACCGCATTCAAATTATCATTCAATTGGACAGCAGTTCCACTAATTCATATTTAATCACCTTGCATAATTCCACTTCGAAAGGAAATCCAGCTATGAATTTAGGTTTAATTTATAAGCATTTAAGTGTATAACTAATAGTAATTGTTA
The DNA here is from genome assembly GCF_000696795.3 of Halyomorpha halys. Classification (NCBI taxonomy): domain Eukaryota; kingdom Metazoa; phylum Arthropoda; class Insecta; order Hemiptera; family Pentatomidae; genus Halyomorpha; species Halyomorpha halys. Next base: position 1,082,271 of record NW_027104700.1, on the reverse strand, counting down.
CGTACGCAATCCAACGTCTTGGAATGGATCAGGTTCTGCTTGTTTGGGCGGTAGTAATTGAAAGATTGAAAACGAAAAAAGAAAAGAAAGGAAATTCTGCAAAAGAATCAAACTATTGCACAAAGAAAATAATATATTATATAAAAAATAATTATTAATATCATAAATAAAATATATAAAAATAAAGTAAAGTATTGGGTTCGTAATGTTAAGAAAATGAAATAAGAGAAATGGGATTTTATAAAATGAATCTAAAAAAAAGAGAGAGAAAGTACACGAAATTAATTATAACAAACTAAATAAATAACATTGAAATCTATGATGAACAACAATAAATGTTGACGCCTACTCGTTGAAACTAATAATGTCTATTTGTAAGATGCCTGCTCTAATAATGTTTATTTGTCTGACCTGTTAAAAGTAGCTACACCATAGGTTCCAGTATCCTGGCAAGGTATATTGAGATACACCGATGTCACCTGCTGGTAGCCTCACAAGGTGTACCTTAGAACTCTCAGTATCTGTTTTTTTTTTTAAATGAACGTAAAGAACATAGAAATGGTCAGAGAAATAATTCGTCTTTTTAGCAACATGAAGGGCTAGAAATACAAGTATAAAGTCGCCTCATAAGTAGACGATATATCATACTAGCTGGTTGGCTACTAAGAGACCTCAAAACCTACTCGTATATACGAACATCGGAGAAGCAGGCATTTTGAGATGCAATCTTCTTTGTAAACAGGGTTATCTTATTCTTGCGGACAAACAGCGTATCTTGAAGACATTGTTTACAAAATAACATTACATTGCAATAATTTACATTACCAAAATAAAATAATAGATTGATTCTTCACGGTAAAACTTATTCCAAAAATGTTCTATCTTCAGGGAAAAACTTTATGAAAAACAGGAAAGATGTGCTGCCCAACTTTATTGGGTTGCTGGCTAAACAGCATAATTATTCTAATCTAATCAGACTTTTTTTATCTTAAAATACATAACAAGTAACAATATGTAATAACAGAAATTTTTTTTTTTTGTTACATCGGTTTGATTCTTTTATCTTTTTCATGTTTTTTTGTCTTCCCTTTATACTTTATTATATTTTTTTTTTGTTAATCTCACTTTTTTTTCTTTCTCTTCTTCCTTTCCTATCCTTTACCCACTTTTTTTTTCTTATTTTCTCTTTCAACCCAATGAGACTTTAAAAGAATAATTGATAAAAGTAGTGATCGATATATAAATATACCTAAAAAAATAATAAGAAATAGACATAAAAATTGAACAAATATATGTAAAAATATAGGTACATAGTAAATAAATACATTATGTAAAAATAAAATATTCACGTACGCAAACAGCAATTATTTTATTTTAGTATTCAGAACAAACTGCATGGACTTATTTTTTTTTCACACTATGCATTTGGACAAAGGAACACTTTAAATTTATTTCTTGACTTCCCTAAAGTATTAGTAAAAGAAAAAGCCTCTAGTTTGAAATTTGTCGATTTCAATATATAATATGAAATATATTGTTGTGGAAAATGTTCTATTTTTTTTTTTTTTATATTTTCAGCCCAAATGTTTTGAGTTCCTATAATCACAGCTTACTATTCAATCAATCAAGATATGACATGCAAACATATTTACAAAAATTAAAATACATATTTATAAAAATTCAAATCATTTTGATGCCTTCGTTTCAAATAGTACAATAATGCAGGTATATTTAATGGAAATTGAATGAAGTATTTGTCGAACATCAGAATTTTTATCTTAACTTGGAAGATAAATCTGAAGTCTAGGCCAAAAATGAATAACGGCTATATTTTCGTTTCTAACGGAAAACAACTCGTCCTACTTCTTTCTAAAAGCTTTATTTACAATGGCGATTGGAGCGCGCTGAATAGAAAGAGGACAAGGTTAAAGGTTATCTGCTAAATTGAATACCAACAAAGTCTGAGACAGATGTTTGTTTATCAGAAAATCCACCTCTTCAAATATTTTTCTTTTTCTTTTGTTTCTCACTAAATTCCATCATCATCCAGGTCTGACCCAAGAGAAGACAAGAAAATTTTACACACAACGGCTACATTCTATAACCTAATAAAAGAGGAGAACAAAGACAAAAGTAAGACTGGAAGAAAATTATTTTTGACAAGAAACAGCGTGACACTTCAAACTTCAAAACAAGAGCCTAAGTTAATTCACAAGTTGTCTCTAGTTTAAAGGAGAAGGACTTCTCTTCTGAACTCATGCATTATTTCCAGGTAGCATTCGTGCCATTTCACGCACAAAAATCCTTATTTTAAAGATATAAATTTTAGGAATTTTAAAAGTATAAATTGGGACATTTAATTCCAAAACATTCAAATATATAATAGTAATTACTTTTTAATTATCCGTTTTGGTACCGGTTACTAAAAAAAATTCTTCTGAAATTACATGTTAATAAAAAAACAAAAGAGGCATTAACTTTTAAAAAAGGGGTAAATCCGAATTGTAAAACTTTTCAGGGGACACAGAAAATGTTTCAGCTAATTTAATTTCAATAGAAAAATAATTGGAGGATTAAATTCCATGAATCACAAGGAAATGAATGAAAGATTGACCTTTTTTTTTATTTTTTCTATTCTCCCATCCTCGCCATTTCTGGCATACGTGGTTCGGCAGCAGTGGAGTAGTGCTCTAGAATTACGCATGCCACTGCCACCAATAATTATCTTTATTATTTATTGTAGCCTAACACTCGGATGAGCGCCTTTTAGATGGGACTACACCTTATCCACCTGCACCCAGCCTGGTCCAGCCCTACTGGTCTCATTCTGCGTCTGCTTCTTCATCTACATCTTCTTGTCTTGGTGGCTCACTGATTCCGGTTGGTCGAGCCCTTCCTAACTTAAAGTGCGTCGGGCTGACCTCCTCCTTCCACCCGTAGATGAATTCTCTGAAGAAGGGATAATTCTCATCCCGACGAGAGGATCAGACGAGGGAAGTCCGACTCGGCGAGGGCGAATACCCCGGATTTCCTTAACAATCCGGCACGGTGTCCTTCCATGGCGGTGCAATCCAAAACTATATGCTATGCAGTTTCAGGGACTCGACACGTAAGGCACCGGAGATCGATGTTCTTCCTAAAACTTTTTAGCTTTCTCCGGAACCCACTATGTCCTGTTAGAATCAGCAAGACCCAATAATCTGGGAGGACCCACCCTGCTCTACGTCTTGAATAGACGGCAGGGAAGAACATTCTCAGTTTCCTGCCACCGTCCATTCAATTCTCCAATGGTATCCTCCCGCAACATCCTCTTCCATAGGTTCGGGGTATAGGGGGACAAATCCTTTCTCGGAGTCCCTCCGGTGGCGCTACCAACCCCTACATCTTTACTTCGAACTTGACAAAATCTTCCTTGAGATTGAGGTCTAGGGGCATCGCTTGGGCCAGCACCAGAAGTGGTCTGCACCACCTCATGCGTCACCGTTCTGTAGGTCTTCGTGACCCTCAACAAAGCCAACCTATATTTGGTGGCCAGTCTCCTCTTTTTGATCCTGCATGAGGTTCCGGCTCCACGCAGGGGATGCGTATCTCAGAATACCCAGGACCATGCCTTTATAAATCGTCATCTTAGCAGGATACCTGATTCTCCACAACGCACCCCACTCAATCCATTGAGTGATAGGATCACTCTATCCCTTAAATATATATATA
>NW_027104700.1:1069455-1078510 GCF_000696795.3 Halyomorpha halys | reverse complement strand
TATAAATTTAGATTGACCTGGCATGTATTATTTTCCTATCGAAATCGTATTAGCTAAGACATTTTTGGTTCCCTAAAAAGAAATCATATCTAAGATATATTTTGTTCCTTAAGCCCAATTTTTGTAAGCCCAGTCTAATTGGACATCTACAGCATAAGGTTAGTTACAGTTCGTACTTTTAACTTTAGAGGCATTGGCAGTTTTGAGATACAATGATCAATAAGTCAGTGGGTAAATATTTTTAAGTCCAATTTTATTATATAGATATACATTTCATGTTTAAATAATCACATTAATAAAAAAAGGAATAACATATGTTTTTTTTAAGAATTAGTGTAGGCGAGGTTAGTTAAATTAATAACAGTTACATTAATAATGAAAAAACAAACTAAACACAAAACAGGAGAGATGAGACAAATATGATAACAAGTGTTAACTGTTTTAAGATTTTTGAGGATTAATTTACACAAATGTAAACCCTTTTGCTGCGGCATAATAAAAATGAATCTTTATTTATCTTAGAATACGTCTTTTAAGAATAAAATAATAGATGGGATTTGAATCTTTAAATAAAAATAAATACGTACAAAATTATTAATAAATATATTAAAATAAAATTGGGAAATGTGAGATTTGTTGAATTTTCTACAATGCATACATAATCGATTTCGATTGAATTTCTAATTAGCTACATATATCATACATAGCCATTGTGTATGGTAAAATATAATAGATATCTCTTGTTTTTTAAGAGTAAGAGAGATTCTTATGAGAAAAAAACACTACATTCAGTGGTTCATCGAAGAGTAGTCAAGTATTTTAGAAAAAGGAATGACGTACTTTTCTACAAAAAGAAAAAAGTAAAAAACAAACCTCTAGTCACCGTATGTATAATAAGTAGATTGTCGGGACTTCAATGAGATTTACTTTTTATTGCTCTTTTTTATCTAGAATAGGGGTAAAGGGGACTCTCCGGAAGGACTTGCCCTCACAAAAACTTGTATTAATTTATAAGACAAACCTTATCATCCAGATGAATCCTTGATTACCAAGACTCAGGGATTAAACTTGAACCAGATAATCCAGCTCTTCTGCTATTCTTTAAGATTATATCATAATATTGTAAGTTAATTGCTTATACTAAAAAAGGTTTTGTGAAAAAGTAGACAATAAAAACGAATTAATTTAATAAAGCCCAAATGAAATATTTAATTAATGTTTCTACTGATGTTAGCATGATCAGTTTTAATTTATATACAAGAAAACATTTATTTTGCTGTCGTGAATATTAAGTAACTTTTCCTCCCTCCCCACTCTTCCCCTTTTCTTTCCCAAACAATAGTTTCATTTATTTTTTAAACAATTTCTGATAAGCGAACTAGTTTTTTATTTCTTTAAAAAACTTGATATGTCACTATTCACAAAATTCTTGTTTACTTATTTTTTTTCTGTTTAAAAAATAGTGCATTGCTATAAACTTATTTCGTACACTTTTCGGCAATACTTTAAAAGACAATCGTTTAAATTTTTTGGATTATTAGTTATGATCAGTTGAAATATATAGTCATCAAAACTTTTACTACGGCCTTCATAATATATATGTATATGTATAAATTAAAACAAAATTAGTATGTTGATACAACATGATGTTGATGTTTTTATTGGAATATTACACGAGTGAAAGGTTTTTCAGGTCATATAAAATTACAATAATAACAAAAATGTAATCTATTTAAATGGAGATATAATAGCACAGTTAGGACCGACATAACACGCAATCAGACAATTATGAACGACCAGAAAAAAACAACGGTAACAATAAACGCCGAGCATGAAAGAATAGGTTAATAATTGTTTAATCGTATATAAACGTTGGCAAAGAAATGATTCATAACATAATTAATACATTAAATACAATAATTTGCCTTTTCGATAAATAAGTTACTTCTCTATTAACTGTGTTGTAGTCTCGCAAAAGATTTCACACACCTTTAAATTTGCTGCCATGAATAGATTAATAAATTGTTCTGCATTAAAAAAGGTATTAGATACAAATAGACTGTATGGCATCAATTCTTAATCTAATAAAACAATAACCTTATGTATACGAGGAGATGATTGGGGGTGCGGTAAAAATAAAACACAAATAAGTTGATGTAACATATTTAATCGTGCCAACGTTTCGGCTAGAGTTTCTAGCCTTCATCAGGGCTAAGAACAGAACAAGATAACAACCAATGAATACAGCAAATAAAAAATACGGCCACGGTAAATAAGGTTTTTTGGCTAGGTTAATTCTTTGATTGTAAGGATGTTGGGAGTGGTAATTTAGAAGTCTACCTGAATAGATTGGTTTGGTGTACCAGTCCGTGGATATGGTGTTGTCTAGGTTTCTTATGATGAGGAGGTCAAGGAACGGAAGGGAGAATTATTTTCAATTTCTACAGTAAAATAAGGGTTTTGAATGGTAAGAATTAAAGGCGGAAAAAGGTAAGGGATTTTATCAGGGTTTAAGACAAGAGGAGATCATCTACATATTTTTTAGTAAGAATAATGTCAACTGGAAAGAGTGGGATAACGGAATCGCGCAAATCATTTAGGACAATGTTGGAAAGATCGGGAGCAATAATGATTTCCCTTGGCCTGCCCTGAAATTTGGTTAAAGAACTGACTCTGGAAGGTAATGTAATCAGATTTACAACAGAATTTTCCTTACCCACGTTATTAGTGATGTTCCCCATATATTATTATTGTTGTTTTCAAAATATTATTTTTCTATTCATTTCTTTTGTTAAACTTTACTTATATTTTGCCTCTTTATCAATTATTATGGTTACATGTATTTTATTTCTACAAATTTTATTTTTCTTTCCATATTTTAATTTTAAAATTTTTAATAACTAATATATTCATTTGCATTATATAACTTCATTTTTATTTTATTTCCTTAATTATGTTATTTTACATACTTATTCGATTACCCACGAATACATTTTATTAATTCCATTATGTAAAATTATTTACTTTAAGTCATTCTGTTCATATTTTCTTTTTTATTTTCTATACTCATTGGTTGTTATCTTGTTCTGTTCTTAGCCCTGATGAAGGCTAGAAACTCTAGACGAAACGTCGGCACGATTAAATAAGTTACATCAGCTTATTTGTGTTTTATTTTGACCACACCCCCAACTATCTTCTTCTCGTATAAGTCATCTACGGTCAGCTATCTCTCACAATTATTTTTAAGGTATTTAAACTTGAAAAAGAGTTGAAAAAAGAATCATATTAAAAATCATAAAAGAAACAACTTATCTTTGATATATACTGTTATATATTAGTATATATTATAAAATATACTATATACTATTGTATATACTACATGATCTGAACTATAACTATTAATCAATTGATGTATTCAAACAACTATTAAAAATCATTAATAATTCTGGTAGATTTACCCAAGTGGTCATGAAATATCTGAAATTACTCATGATTATGCAACTATGCATCTTGTGGGTAGAGTAACATGAACCCATCATTACTATGTTTGTACATAGTTGTTGCATGTTGCTATTGTTGTATGTTGCTCTTGTACTCAAGAGCTTCAGAAACAAAAAAAAGTCAGTTATTTTATCCTAATTCTTTATTACTTTGAAAAAAAATACAATTTAAAATTGACGAGTTTGCCAACCATGGTTAGAAAGAATAAAAAACGGTGAATGTTTAAAAATGTTAAAGAAAAAAAAATCATTCAGAGCTAAATACCTTTTGAGCTACCAACAACACCAGAAAACCTGATATAAAATCATTTAAAACAAAGTAAATTTGCTATAATATGAGTTCTATAAGTGTTATTTACGTTTAATAGTTGGTGAAATACATTTTTTTAAAGCAAGATTTCACAACGAAATAACCCAAAATCAATTTCAGTGAATTGATTTTCGGAAAACAATATCTCAAGAATTATTAGACGTACAAATGTCTGATAGCACTCAAATTAAAGCAAGCTGAATGTACTATAACGTTATTTATGATGTTCACCTATGTAGGAGAAGTGATTTTCATGATATTTGGCAATCTGTATTCACAAAATAGTATTTTCTAGTATTTTGGACAAAATGTTTTATTTATGAAAAAATAAAATAATATCTCAGGAATCATTGTACGTACAGATGCTACCCAGCACTTAAATTAAAGCAAGTTGATTGTACTATAAAGTAGTTTATAACATTTATCTGTATGCTAAAAATAAATTGATTTCTGGTAGTTCAGTCAAAATTTCATAAGCAAAATCCACATCGATATCCAAATGTCATAACAACAACTACTACTATGAATATAAACGTTTTAAAGATAAAATAACACCGTGGCTAAGGGGGCGAGACGGGAGGAATGGTGTAATTACGAAAAATGGAATAGCTGATTAATATCCCTCATTTGTAAAACAGTAATTTTAGTGTTTTAGTCATACGTGTCCCCTCCTCTCCAACTAGTTTACGGATAACATAAGGATAAGTGATTTTATGTTCGCATTTATTCTTCCTTAAATTGTTATTAATCAGGAAATGGTCTTTATTAAGAACAATTGTATTTAAATATATAAATGTTTTGAAATAAAATAAACTATTCATGTAACAAAATTAACTCCCCACTCTAGCCGATGCTTTCTGGAGGCTGATAAAAGCGTTACTTAAACCAACTTGTATTCCAGATTTCCGTACCACACTTTATATAAGATAATTTAGCTATACAATAACAAAGAACTACATTCTAAAGAAAAATTAAGGTAGACAGATATTAGTCTATCCATTCCCAATATAAATAAATTTATTAAAACAAACGTAAATGCAACGGTACTAAAAATAATAATAAACACACCGAACAACATCCCTCATTATTATTTATCAAATTTAAAATTTAATATTGCTGTCAAAATGTCTACGGGGAATTATTCAATATTTTCAGATATTATAGATAGAGATGTGAAAAAATAGTATAAAAAACCAAATAGGGGTATATTAGTAATAAAAGAGAGGGTGAAATGCAAATTGAGGTCGTGGAACGCTCTCATAAAACAGCCCCAATTAGCTTCAACATTTACCTTTTTTATTCAGGCGACTTTAAAATTATATCTCAATCCACGAACTGGTTCTGAATAAAATAAAACTCTAAACTGAAATTATGCAGTAAGCATATTCATTTTTCATAAAACTTTCATAGAATATAATAACATGTTCAGAATAATCAGTAATTTTAACGTTAAAAATGAATTTTTACCCCAAAAAATTAATTTGCAAGATTTGGAAAAATAAGCTTAAAAATATAAAAAATAAAACAGGAAACGATATATAGTAAATAATAAAGTAAAAAATAAAAAACATTTGATTCAATTATATTAAAGGACTATCTGAGGATATTAAGAAATCATTTAAGGATTACAATGTTGATGAGTTGATGACTCTTTGAGTCATAGAATCAACAATAAAATCAAAAATTATTATAGTATATTAAAGGACAAAGTTGATACAAGGAATTATATATAAAATTCCTTGTCTATTTTGTCCAGCTATTTATATAGGTGAAACAAAGCAATTATTGGGTGACAGAATTTATCAACACAATAATGATTTGGGAAAAAAAGGAGAGATATCCAAATAAAACAGCACTAGTACAGCATGCAACTAAAAACCAACAAATTTTTTATTTTGAAAATACAATGATTTTACATAAGGAAAATGATACATTCAAAAGAAAATTACTGGAATCCATTTACATATCTAAAAATATTAATTATACAGTGAATTTTAAAACAGATACAAGAAATCTGAACCAACACTATGCAGATATATTAAGTAAAATTAATTTATGAAAATATGGAATAAATTAAATGCTTATAATTATAATTAACCTTAACTAATAAAATAAAGAGGAAATTTAACAAAAATATAGTTATAATAAATAATTTTAATGCTTGACCTGAGTGAAGGGAAGGTTACAAGCATTGTTGTGATAAATTTTATCAAATAATTGACTATGATAAAGCATTTTAATTTTTGTTTTAATGTGAAAATTGACTAATTAGATAATTAGACATAATCTAGGATATACTTATCAACAAAAAAATATATATTTACCTAATGTTTTAATGTTTCATTGAGAAATTGTTGAATTGACCAGGACAGAATAGCCTGTATGAAGTTGTGTTTTTAAATTATTTAGTTCTAAAATTGTACAAGATAAGATAAATTATAATTAATATTGTTAATTATTTTAAATTGTTGAGGATCATAGATGTAATGAAACCATTTTTGTATTAGATTGTCCGTGAGGATGGCCGAATTGGCCGAAACGTCAGAGAGAATAAAATCTTTTGAGACTATAATGGATAAAATTTTTAATTTATTTATTTAAACAACATTAACCAGTCTCAAGAAAATGTTTAAGATTATAAATAAAATATATAGTTAAACATTACATGGTCGTGGGTTAATTTATAATATAAACTCATGAATAAAAATCCTTTATAATACTTATTCTAACTACATATATATTGAGATTCACATAATAATAAAAACCCGATTAGATTGTACGAAGATAGTGCATGTGGCGGTCAATAAAGGTATCAAAATAGTAGAAGAAAACTATTTATTGCTAACCAACGTTTGCAGGGCTTCGTCAGAGCTGTCAGATTGAAACAAAGATGACAACTGCAGATTATTAAAATTAATAAACAATATTCAGGATTGTGGATTGGTGTGTTCATTATTAATTTTAGTACAATTGCATATAAGTTTTTTTAAATAAATTTATTTTTAAAGCGAATAAATAGATTAATATCCTTATTTATTCTTAAGTTTCCTGTATAATGTAGTTTATTTAATTTTGTGTAACTAAATTATTTTATATAGATTCCATCTTATGTTGAGACGTTTATAATTTTCATTCTCTAACATGAAATATGTAAAAGAATTAGACATTCCAAAAAACTTACGACTTGATTAGGTTATTCAATAAAATATTAAATGAGAAAATTGATTTAAGCAAGGATGTAAGTACAAATGGAAGTAAGTGACAAACTCAGATAAACATATTTAATCTATTTTAAATTTTTACCTAGAGACGCTAAATTCGTTCCTTTAGTAATGATTAACTCGATTAGTGTTAATATAAGTAAAAGGATGATAGTTAATTGTAATTCTTCCTCATTTTTCATCTTTCCTTTTACACTCTTTCTCTACTCTTTATTCTTCTTTTCTTGCCCACGTTAATAAGTTATATTTATTAATTATATTTTATTTAACTTCATTTTTAATTTAAAAGATAATTAAAACCATTGGAGAGTTGTGTCACAGTGAAAGAAAACTTAATTTCTGATTGAATGAATATTCAATCATAAATTAAGTTTTCTGTTATTCTGGTCATAAAGTATTAAGTGAAGATGATATTGCAGAAAACTGCATTGTGATTCGGTAGTAAAGAATGACAGTACGGAAGATGAATTTTAAGAAATTGAGTGACATCATAGTATAACTCATCGTGAAGGAGCTTCAATAATGGAGTTCATGACGTAATTCGTGAAGCAAAACATATCATCTGCTCATCTGACCTTGAAGTGCCTATGAGATTGTACGGTTGAGTAACAACAAAAACAACATTGCTGACTTTATTCATCGAATCTAGAGAGAAATCCTTCATGCATTACGAGAAGTACGCTAAAACACAGCATACTAATCAATTCATGATATGACATATATACACTACATGTATTTACATGATATAAGAAATTTTTTTTCTACTCTATCCTTCTACAATCAATAATCATCTAACCTGGTTTTTTTTTTAACTTTTACATTATTCTTATTGGCTTATCCTTACGTTTGCATTGAAACACTAAAGTCGTTTGTATTGTGGTGCAGTAAAATAAATAATTTTGTAATAATTATCACCAAGAGGTTTTGTTAACCCTGTCTCAGGCCCTTAGTAAAAATTATAGGCCTGCTAGATTATGGAGATCTTACTATAAAATCAACAAGTTAATAAGGTTTTTATTAATTAATTAGTAATAATTTAGGTATAAATCTATTTATAATGAGATAAAATAATTCAATCCCATCTTACTATAACGTATTTTTCCTAAATATTAATATAAAAAACATAAAAATGATAATATAAAGAACATAAAAAGTGCTAAGTTATCGGAAAATGAGGTTTTCAAGCATGTAATATTCAGAAATAAATACATTCTTAAGAGAAGCCTTTAGACTTTAGCAGATGGCTCACAAAGGTATTAGACCGGACCTGGTTCTATTCCACGGAATATTAACAAATCTTCATAAGTAATAAATTAATTAATCAACATCGTAGCTAGTGGCTCTTTCGTAGCTCTTTGATTAATAAACATACCTATTTTTTTTTCATTTTAATTCATTTTTCTTCAAGTTCCTGTCCTGAATATCCCAATGAAAGTTAATCTTAACCCGCTTCAGAGATTTTTATTTTTTTAAATAATTATTAATTGATAAGTATTACAATCTGCCACAACTTGGACAATAAGTAATAGTGATAAATGATCACATTCATACCAAAATTATAAGTAAATAAAAAAAAAATAAACAGTAATAAAATCTCTATATTTGTATATATCGCTAAGGTTGCAACCCCGACTGAAAAGGAAATGTTTTCATGCCCTAATACACATGCGAATATGATTGCATTGTATTTTGACTAATGTTTCAGCATCAAACTCTTTTATACAAAGAACATACGGCAGTTTGGCAATTTAGTCTATTTCTTAATCAATAAAACAATTACTTTTCTTGTTTCTTTTTGGAAAGACTTAAAGTATTGAAAGACCTACTGCTATGTACTAGTAGCAGATTTACTTGGGATGCCAGGATAATCGCTGAAGGCAATTATCCAAAAATAAATTAATTAATTGATTATAAATTGAGTCCTAAAAAACAATTATTATAATTGGATTCCTTTCCAAAGGCTGTTTGTGTGTTTACCAGTTTACCAATTAAATACCTTTATATTCATAAAATGTTCTTACCAT
>NW_027104700.1:1067322-1068823 GCF_000696795.3 Halyomorpha halys | reverse complement strand
GTCAATCTAATTTTCTCAGGGGCCTCTGGTAATGTGACAAACTTAATAGAGATGTTTTCATATCTGGAGACTCAGTAAGAGACTCCTACCCTAACCAGGTATCGAGGACAGATAGCATAAAAACCTTAATAAACGGCATATTGTTGAAATCATGGCTAATTCCTCGATACATAGCACTACCAAAATAATTATTAATTCGATATGTTTTTTTAAATAAAAAATAAATTATAATTTACCCTTAAGAAATTAATAAATTAACCTAAAAGTTGAAAAAACTTAATTGAGAAAAATGTTATCACTAAATTTAATGACGTTGTATCCTATCTTTGTTTGCTTTACTACGTCAATAAACGTCGAAATACAAGCACAAATTAAAAGTTAAACCAATATTTATCCTGTGTTGCTTGATAAAAGATTTGAAACATTTCTATTTAATCAGGTAAGCAATCTTATCAGTTTATTGAATCGCACAATGTGTCCTATAGAGGGTTTTTCGTTAAATTTATAGAAACAAGTTTATAACGATGCGTTAGTTGTGGATTATTTGAGAAGATGATAGGAGAACGTTTCGGTCATAATTCCAGGCCTCCATCAGGAACATATGACAATATAACAACCACAATGAATAAAAGAAGATACAGAATAACTAGAAAATAAGAAGATAGCAGATAATTTAGGGATGTACGTATTTTGGAAGAGAATGTCAGTGTATTATAAGAAGATAAAGCAGAATGAGAATATAGTAATGTTAAAATTATAAAAGAGGGAGAAAAGATAAAATAATATACCTATGAAAATCCCGTAAATAATAATTAAATTAAATGTTAGTAAAGTCACAAAACATTTCCTTCAATTCCACTTTTAAAATTAGAGCCTCAACTATATCATGCATACATAGTTGATATGTTATAAAGTAGTGAAATAATAAAATTGTATGGTCCAAATCTTGGAATGTGCTACACTTCAGCGTGGTAGATTTGGACTCTGAAGCGGACAGAAGTTTTAATCCTCCAATAAACTCATTCTTAAGGTTAACCGATTTGAATTTTTTTTTTGTCATTTATAATGTTTTTGACTTACTGGCACCACTTAAAACTTTTTTGCAGCTCTGGATTAGACATATTACGACAATTCTTAGTGCTGCAGTGTCCAAATTGCTACAAGCAACATATGTGATGTTAATCATCGAAATATTATTATAAGCCGGGAAAATTTAGTTACCTAAATAATTTAGAAAATTCTTCAGAATAATAATACTCCAGTGATGATTGTGAAGAGGGGTTTAATGAATAAAAATTATACCGACGAAACATTTTAATTTACTTATATATGTATATATAGTTGACCGTAAAAATTGATATATAGGAAGATGGTCAGGGTTGCGGTCACAAGTGAAACGAAAATAGTTTACAACTATTTTATTTTCCAACGTTTCGCCCCACTTTGCAGGGCTTCATCAGGGCTAAAAAGATACAAAATGAAACTATGTTAGGATAAAATG
>NW_027104700.1:1062137-1067192 GCF_000696795.3 Halyomorpha halys | reverse complement strand
AAATAGTTGTAAACTATTTTCGTTTCACTTGTGACCGCAACCCTGACCACCTTTATATATATTTTAATTTACTATAAAGATTTTAAATTAAGGATAGATATTATCCAAACTGTTTCTGGATTCTATATCGTTATACTCCAGAACAAAAGTGTTCAATAAACAAAAAAATAAAAAAAATTAAAATGAACTCGCATGGTTTTGGAATGCAATGTCTCATATTTACTAATAAATATTCACAATGAGTCAATGTTATTAATTTATTTACTACTAAAATTTAGCATAAAATTAAATTAAATTTCCGAAGTTACCCTAACTAATACATTTTATAACGGCGATAGGGTAATCTATAGAAAATTTTAAAAATTAATAGAAGGATTACATTTAACAGAGAGACAAATGACAGAACATAATGACCCTGATGCGGGTTTTGTTTTCAAGTGGAAATGGCTTCGGCTAAGGGATGAATGCTGCGATATCACAAACAAATAGCTGCATTGTTCCACCTTACACGGTCCAATTAGTATTCTGTTTATTCACATTATGTATGAACAAACGGGAATTTTGGATTTTGGAAACTGGGCAATATTCTGCACAAGGTCATTCAATAAAATAAATGTTAACAATTCCATCTTCCAACAAATATAAAGTGGTTCCACTCAAAGGAATTGTGGTTTAAACTTTTATATATTGAAAGGTTGTTATTTGATAATTTTATATGAATAAATTACAATATTTAGCCCTGTCAATGTGTTTTAGTAATTAGGTAATGAAATATATGTAAATGGAGAGTTGAGGTAGAAAAGTATACGAATATGAAATATATATAATAGAAAAAAAATATGTAAGCGCAAAAGCTTCATCATTAAGACTTTATTCCTCATTTATTTTAATTTCACAACATGAAAAGTGATTTAATTTATTTATAGGAAATGGAGCTTTAGAAATAACTAAAGAACCTAACAAGCACTTCCGTAACTTAATGTTCATACAAATTTTTAATTCTTAACTTAATTCGGAGGTACTATAGAGATGCTACAACATTTAAAACTCTGCAAAATAAATTAAAATGTTTTTGAAAAGAAGACATTTTGACAGAAATTACGCCATCCAACTCCCACTATAATATTGTTCTTACTTGACGAAAAAAAAAAACTGCTCGTTTAATTTCAATTTAATAAATTATAAGGAGAGCGCTGAAGGATTGGGAAAGGAAAAATTATATTAACATACCAGAGATCTTCAAAACCGGGGTCAAAAGGTTATGAAACGGATATAAAATCCACATCTGCCTCCCTCAAATATTCCATACAGATATAGTAAGTTATTAATGACAAGGCAGAACTAACCCGTATTATTCAAGGTTATTAACACCCTAAAAAAATAAATTCTATTAAAATAGTATTGTATAAAATTGTTGGTGAATCAGTATAATTTCTTCCTAGGATTTTCAAGGAACCAGATCGAAACTGCAATAAATTTGATAAAGTTTCACATAAATTTGTTTCTCGTTTAAGGCTGTTCTATCTCTTAATTTATTTAACCACCCTCAACCCCTCTCAACTCACACATATTTATAAAAAAATTTTTTTGACCCTCCAGCTTTTATTTCCAAGAAAATACACATAAATATAAAAAGTGTTTTTTCTACAATATAATAAGTATACACTTTGTGTTTTACAATATAAAAGGTTTTTGTTGCCATGACAACCGCAAGTACGTCAGGTGGACACTTTTTCGCGCACCTGTTTATTTGTAAGACATATCTTTCCAACTTGTACTTACGTAGGAATCATTTCCATCTACTACTATACTTCGCTAATATTACACTAAGTAAGCTAAGCTATCAATAACATGCACTCAAGCATGCTTGTTTATTACATACAAATAACCAATTTTATGACAGTTGATATGAATAATTTTCATACGACAATTTAGGGTTAAATTTTTATGATAAACGGTATCTACCGTCCTCTTGAATTTTCATAATGCCTAATTTTTGCAGTTCGCACCAGATTGAGATGACGAGTGCATTGGCATGTAACATAAACCTAAAAAGTAAGATAAGAGAGGAAACAGTATTACATCTTCTAAAACCAGGAATCACCAATAAAAAAAAAAAAACTCAAGCATGGATTTTTCTAGTCAAATCCACCATTAGAGTGTTCGGAAGAATTCCTTTTCCACGACTCGGAGATAATATTCTTATTGGCACAAAATTTCGTATACGTATATTCAACAGGGTGTTTTTATTTATTAGCTAAATGTATAGATGGTCGAATAGAAAACATATTTTTTATAACAATAATTCATTACACAAAACCTATTAGAACATATAAGTTTCTTACCACTTTTTATGGTATTTAATAAAACAATAACATGAAAAAAACAAAGACAACAATGGTCAGATCTGGGAAACGAAGTAAAAATAAATAGAGGCGTGAGAAAATATGAAATATATGTAGAACAAATATTTTTGGGTGGATCCCATGGAGTGTCAACAACCGTTGTGTACTTAGGGCGTTTCATCAGTCATTAACGGAACATGATATCAGAGGCGGAACCTATTGGATGCTATCAGCAAACAACTTCACTTAATATAGGAGTTATTCAATTACTACATTCTATTAAATTTGTGAACACAATGACATAACTTAATCATAATTAATAAGTTTAATAAAATATTTTTATTAAGGGATAAATAGGAAAGTTTATTATAAATAAATTTATTAACTAATTGGTATTGAATTAAAAGGAAGTATTAAAAAATGTAACGGGAAAGTTCTGTTTTTCAAGTAAGGTAATTCATAATATAAATAATAATTAAGCATTAGAGTGACTAGTGATTATTTAAGAAAATTATAAAAAATGGGTTCTTCAATTAAGTAAAACGATCTATAAAACTAATTAAATTGTACCATTTTAAGAACGGAATCAGATCTGCATAATCTTATTCAATAGACACCCTTTCATCATCTCTGAAAAAGACTTCATGATAACATTCAACAGGATCTGCTTTCATACAAAAATAGTAATGGACCAGAAGCAGAATTATTGAACTTCTTTTTTAATAAATTTGTAATACATTTTCCAGAAAATGACAAATTAACATTAAATAGAGAAAAATCTAAAACGATACCATTTTCTTGTTAAAATAATTAAATTTGCTTTTATAGTGACCAATCGAAGTCTCAAATTTGTAAAAACTTGTATGGACTACTGAAAAAACAAATCAAAAATTGTCCCTTATAGAAAAAATTTCAATCGTCATGTTTCGAGTAGCCTAAGGTGGCCGAAATTCTGAACTGGGTGAGTCCCCTACAATGTAGGCATTGTTGGCACCCTTAAGGCAGTGGTAGAACCTAGCGTCCCCTCTAGCACCCACTGGAACTGAAACTGAGGCATGAGAGAGCCATTTTTTTTTTGCCACTAGTAGTCCTTTTTTTTCTTCACTCTAATTTTTGTGCATTAATGAGCGAGTAAACACTCTGAGGTGCTTACCGAACAGAGGAGGAGGGAGGAAATTAAGAAATGAAGGAAGAATAGAGTAGGTTCACACCTATCAGAATAATTAGCATCCATCATCATCATCATCAGCCCTATTATATTAGTATACCAATCATTCTAAATTCATTAATTCATCTAATCATAAATGTTCTGTTTCAGCCACCCCCTACACCAACTGTAACTTATACAGTAGAATTTTAGTTTCAGTTAATCATGGTTTCATTTCATCATCACCATCAATCATATACATTCCACTAAAATCCAACCAGCAATCAAAAGTCAATGTGCGCCTAGCTTTAAGTTGAAGGCGAACTTCATACACGTCAAGAGAAAGCGATAGATGAGGTTCCATTTTTCAGATTTTGTGTAAAAAAAAAAAAAAAAGTTAATTTCCATATAATTGCAGAACTCTTTTTTAGTAATTTTTAACTTTCACTAAATTAAATACAGTAGGGTAAACCATTGTGATCGTGAAAAATTTCGAATTCAAGTTGTAGATTGGGTCCCCTACAATGTAGGCATTGCTGGCACCCCTTATGGACAGTGGTAGGACCTTGCATCCCCCTAGGGGCCACTGAAACTGAAACTGAGGCATGAGAGAGCCATTTTTTTGGTTACTAGTAGCCTTTTTTTTTCTTCACTCTTATTTTTGATAAAAAAAGCAGTGGGTAAAGAAGAGCTACAGTATAAGAATAAATAAATAAAAAATCAAACCATAGAATTTATAAATTAAATGATGGATTACAATGCGCACCGTAGCTATTAATTTAAAAAAACTTATTAAGACAAAGTTTTCAAACATCGAAAATTGAATTAAATTAGTGCCGAAAACAGAGAAAAACAAGGGCGACTGATACCATAGAAGAGTAAATTAAATAATGAATCAATTCTGTAGTAGCGGATAAGTTCACTATTTATTTATTTGTTTTAAACACAATCTTACAACAATATCGGCATAAATTTAATGAATTGTTTCTTCTAAACAAAAACATAGATTAAGTTCCCACTTTGTCCATAACAAATTAAACGTTGATAAATTGAAAACGTTGATAGCCTAGCATTTGGTTCAATAGCTTTTCAATCCTTGTGAATAATCATGAATGTAATTACGTTTATGTACCTCGTATTCACGAATTGGTCATTCTTAAACAATTACAACATTCAAAATAAAATTGAGTAGTTATTATTACTATTTAATAAAATCTTTTAAAGTTTTAACTTCTTAAATAATTTTCAATCTACATAATTGCTTTTTATCTTTAAAAAAAACTCTCATATATGTGAAGGGTCTCTATAATGACCTCACATACAGAAGGTTTGACCCTCGACGTGGGACAGGGTTAGAACTCAAAGAGACCTTCAGCATCTCTCTCTCTTTTTTTATATTCTCTCTCCTACCCTTTAGGACTAACCTAACGGGTTTCCCTTAACCCTCTTTAACGGATAGTTGAGCGAATAACTGGAAGTGACATACGTCTGATCCAAACATGCGGTAAGGAAACTGCGCCAAAATTTAAAAAATATATATATATACAAATCATAAAATATATA